>NW_015150876.1:490969-516928 GCF_000732505.1 Cyprinodon variegatus | reverse complement strand
TGTGTGTGCGTATAAATATATGTGTGTATGTTTACAGTATGTGTGTGTGTTTTGCGTTTTTGCATTATATTCATAGTTGTCGGATTAGCTCTAACCTGTTTCTGCTGACTATGTTTGTCCTAGCTGCTTTGGTAGCCATTTACTTTCTCAGTGTTACACTAAATTCTGTTGTCCTTGTTATTTTTTCTACAATAGTGTGATGCTTGTTTATTTCTAATTCTACTCTTGCTAAGTAGATTTTGTTCATAGCAAATTGATTGAAAAGCATAATTTCAGCTTCAAACCTGTTTTATAGGCAGCTGACTGCTGGCAAAAATAAAAGGTTCTAAAAAATCGAATTAGCTTTTTAGTTTTTTTAATATAAAAAGAAACACATCTACATATTAGAATTTACTTGTCCGACAACACACACCAAAATACTGCAGATTAGGATACAATGTTTTGAGATGTTTAGGCATTTTAATTTTAATTAATGAATTCTTTATGTAACCTCTTATATCTTGCATTTGATCTTCCATTTGTATTCAAAATTCATAGAAAAGGAAAATTAACCATATTTTTAAAAAAAATTTAGATAATGAGCAACAGTGTGTGAATGAAAGAAAATTTAATATAAAGTGCATTGGTCAAGTCCTCTGACTTGTAAAAGTGCTATATAAGTACAGGCCATTTACCATAATATGAAATAATTGTATAGTGTGACTAGCAACCTATTAGTTACTTTGATTATGCGGTAAATTAATTACTAACTTGATAACTTTTTGGAGAAATAACTATATCTATAACTTTTTTAAGATAATGTTCCCAATAATGTCTCCATTCTGTTTTGCAGCCAAGTCAAGCTCAGTTACTTCAGATGGAGGGACAGCAATTTTCAAGTTCTGTCAGATTTCAATTGGATTAAATATGGAATTTGACTGCGAAATAAATATGCTTTGAGTTATACCATCTTAGCTTTAATTGTGCTTTATTTCCACCAAGGAATTTTTGTATTAAGCCATGTGTGTTTGTCTGTTAGCAGGATTACTTAAAAAGTTAGGAGCAGATTTTAATGAAGCCTTTACCAGAAAGGTGCCTTATGCCAAGAAACAACCCATTAAATATTGATGACGCTCCAGATCATTATCCGAATACAAGACATTTTTAAGGATTCTTTAATACCAATTGGTGGAAACTAGCAGTTACCCCCTAAACCAGAGGGCGACAGCAGTGACTATTGACAGCTTCAGAATTACACTCCAAAAGTAGGAGGTATTATATTGAAAACAAACAAAAAAAAACCACAGGAAAGATGAGCCATGCAAAATGCAGAACAGACACCAGAGGCTGCAGATACATGCTCTACCTTACTTATGAACTTACTAAAGGAATTTAAGGACATTTTTACCAAGGGGGCACATCATGACATGGAAAAATGAATAAAAATCATGCATCAGATCCATCATGCTTTAGTTTTAGCTGTAAGTCACGATTTGCTGCTTGGCTGAGGACTGTGCTCTCCAAGTGCTTTTCTAGTTTCATCTTGCTGTCCTGCTGGTAGGCTAACAGGTTCCCCCCTGTAATTAATTCTACTCAGTTTCCCATTGACTCGGACCCCTTCCTGCCTCTCTTGAAACACTGAATGTTTCTGCCTTTATCATGTATCGTGTTGGGTATGGTGTGTTTATTACAAGGCCTGTGAGGCTTTTTCTGGGAAAAAAAAAAAAAGGGGTTCAGATTGTGTTTAAATTACCCTCAAAATGATCTATTTTACCCTAAGAAACCACTAATTAAAGTAAGAGCAATATTAAATCTATCATTTGTTTGGGACACTTGGGGGTTATTGGTAGACCAGAGACCCCTAATAAAGCAAAGTAAATGAAAGGTATTGTATCTGTTAAGAGCAGTGTATGTCTTGTTGTAAGATACATCTCAGCCTTTCTCTTGTATTACTTGTCCCACAGTATTTCTTTAAAGTATCTTTAATCTGCTGAAATTCTGTAAAATATCAATCAACCCAAACAGCCCAAATTTACAAAAGACAGATGACTGTGGTGCCATGTGATTCCTGAACATTGTCAGCCTGACAGCTCCGGTTCTGCTCTTTTTCTCTGCCCTGTAATTATCTTTTACATTAGTTTTGTTGACAGGTAATGATCATGGCTGCAGAAAATCCAAAAGAATGATGGCACTGACAGGGAGATGGGAGCCACAGTTTCAACCACCTGTCTAGACACAGAACAGCTGGCAGAAAAATGCCGCCCTCCAAGGATGTTTCTGACAAATTGGCTGAAGTTAGCTCAAAATTAGTGAGGCATGATATTTTCTCTTGAAACAAGCAATAACCTGGAAGCATATTTATAGCATGATAGCTCTCTCCTGGATCTGGAGTGTCCTAAAGTGTATACTCCTATTAAAGACAGGAGTGTTCACCATGTGCCTTCTGTCCTACTCCTAATGATCTGTAAATTTGAATCATTATGTGGTAAAATTAACTTTTTTTCACCACACTTTGCTTCTGTGTTTCCTACTTTCTTCCTTTGCCGGATTTTCATCCGACTGTCCCACAGATCAGAAAAATGTAAGACTTTGTTTATTTAAACTTATGCATCAGCCAAGTGTGAACAGCTACACCAGGGCTGCCTTAATAACACATGACACTGACAGATGTGCTTAAGCCTGACATTTTCCGTTTCTGTTGCAACTCTTCGTCCACTATAACGCATGATAGGTTTTTCTAATGACTCTTATTGCAAAACAGTGAGAACATCACATGCAAAGAGAAGCTCATAAAGAAAATTTGGCCAATTGGGTAATTCGATTTGAATTTTTTGCATACTTTCTCAGGAGTCTTCTAACAATAAAGCACAAGCTACTGCATGTTATTGTGCTTCTTTGTGTAAATTCCGTGGTATTGCGTGTGCTTTCATTCTGTAATGAGCATACCGGTACTGTCTCCTATATGTATGAGGCACCAGAAAAGGACATTGGGTAGAGTATAAAAAAAAAAAACCCTTATTGTTTCTGTGGGATTAACCTTCACAATGTAAGTTTTATCGGAGAGAGGGGATTGCTGTAACAAGACACGCTGGACCTGGTTTTGCCCGGCCGAGCGCTGAGAATCCATAGCTGAACATCAGGAGGGAAAAAAAAGAAAACTAAAAGAGCAGAGAGGAGAAACCCACAGGGAAAAGAGAGCAAAGAGAACACAAAGTGGAGTTGAAGAGAAGAAAGTGGGAATGAAGCCAGAAGAAAGACGAAGTTTACAGATAAAAATAGAAGTTGAATTTGGGGCCATGTTTCAAACTGAGAGCTTTGTTTTCTGACAGAGATCCCTCTCAGGAGATGGAACTGGAAAACAGATTATAGTAATAAAAGCCATCCAAGTTGCACAATGTGTACCTCAGCACCATGTGAACTGAAGCTGTAGTGCATCAAGCTGTAGTCTGCAGTGACAGGATTTTAAAAGCTTAATGAAGCTTTCTGTCTGAACACCCATAGACACTCTCTCAGGTAGAGACTGATCTGCCTGCAAACAAATGTCAGAAATACTAATATTTAAGGATGAAACGTGTTTTTGTTTATTAGCCGTCTTTATAGGAATGTCACAGGGGAAATTGTTGTTCGCTCAGATGAAGCAAGTTCAGTAAAAGAGGTGCTGTATTTTTGAAAAAAAGAGACTGATTTGTGAACAGCACAATGTGTGTATGGGTTCGGCTCGTATCACTTTAATACCCTGAGAAACACCTCGTTTTACAATAAGTTCATGAGAGCTTCAACTCGGGCACCCGTGAAATTAAAACAGGCCCAACTTAGTGATTCACATACTCTGTTTTGAGGGTGCAGATGATCAAATATGTCAGTGAGTGTTGGTGTTGGCATGCTTTCTATGCTGGCAGTGGGTAAAACTTCTTATGTGATCTCAAACTGTTAACAACGGGGGTTTTAGGTTTCTTAATGAGCCAACTGGAGAGACCGCAGTTCTGTAGCCATCCCAGCACAGTTTGGCTTTAGCTAAGCTCCCCTAGTCTGGCACTCAGAATGACAAATGCCCGTTCCCATTTTACTTTATCTCCCCAACTGCCTAAAGCCCAGTGCTTTCACTTCAGAGGTCAAAGATACAAGGCAAAATGTGGAAAAACAAAATAAATGTTTATTTTATTGACCAAACTGAAATTATTTTAATGTGATACTGCTTTCTTTTGAACAGGCGATCCATATCTGGCAGTAGTGCTTTTGCCATAATGGACCTCATATAACCTGTGTTCCGTGTCACTTGTTATAGAGTCAATCTTAATGAGGACTAGACCACCAGTAATATCGTTTCAAGGTCCTCAGGATTCCTAGAATTTTCCTGTACTCTTCTATAACCGCAAAACCTGCAAACTCCTATTGGTGCACTTGAATTTAGCATCATTGATGTCTATAAACATGACATAAAAGAAAAAGTACGAGGCTTATTTCATTCGATTAGTGTTAAAAGAAAATTCCTTAAACAAAGAGTATCAGCGAAGAAGAAGAGAGCTGTTTGTTTGCAATCCTATTCAAAGTGCACCAGCTGTATGAACACAGTGCTTTTACACTAAAATCTATATGGAATAAATGTAAAGTGTTTTACTGACCACTCATAGCACTCTATACAATAGCCACATTTGACAAATTCTCTCACAAATGTGCTCCATTTATAGACAGCAAGGGGTGAAGTGGCTTGCCATGTGCACATTGATTTATTTTTCCTGGTAGATACCAGAAAAAAAAACATACAAATATCAGATTGCAAGAAAACTACTCAACCGATTTAAATATTGGATTGCAAATGTTTTCCTCGCTAATTTTTTTTCATCAAACATAAGAGTCCAATCTGAAAAACTCACACAAATAGAAAAGACAATTAGGAGAAATTTATTGATACAATTACTTTGTCTTTGGCGCTCAGACCTCGGCAGGAAACATAGCGCTTAATTTTGATAGATATGCATGAACAGGAGCAAAGAATAGGGCTGTTTCCCCCCCAGGCCTGAAGCTGGTGGTGGAGTGGAGATGAAGTTGGTCAGTCTGTAGACTGTTGGTTAGCGAGACGGTATGCTGGGCTTTATGGGGAGATCCAGTGAATTGCCTGAGCTGATTCTAGAGCCTTACTCAGGGACCTGGAAGATGGAAGTCCAGTTGGATAACACAGATTGAGAGAACCTGTCCATGATGAGCAAGCATGAAGCGACAGTGGAGAGGAAAAACTCCCAGTTGGGAAGAAACCTCTAGCAGAACCAGGCTCAACATGGCGGTCTTCTGCAGGACCGTTTAAGATAAGACAGGGAACGCAGTAAGAGTCCAGGAGGAATGACACTCTGAAGAAGCTTTAGCTACGATGGTGGAGGAGGGGCTGGAGGTGGGTTGAAACAGTGTCATCTGAATTGAAGTGACAGCGCATCCGCCGCCTGCGCACAGGAGCAGACAGGTGCGTATCAGATGCCTTTTAAGATGAACTTTGGATTACGATTGGCTTTCGTGGAGGTGTGGTTCAAAGCTGATTGGCTGTGTCGAGAGTGGATGTATGAAAAGCAATGAGTTTCTTCAGTTGAACTTCCGCCTAGGCTCCATAAAAAAAAGGATGCAACACCATATATGTCTGTTTTCTATCTATGATAGTAGCTAAAATTATACAAAGGTATTTAAATTACTTAATTTATATTTATTTGTAGTTTGGGGTTTATTTATATCAGTGTTTGACAATTTTTATTTGTAAAATATTCCCGCTTTGTCATTGATTGAATTGTACCAATTTTTATGTATTGCCACAGATTTCCGGTCAAATCTATGTCTGGAATTTGACTTGACCACTCTTACACATCACATGAATATGATCTATATATAGTAGAATGCAATAGTTTGGTCTGATTTTGTCCTTATTGTTGCTCCTCAGGTGATCAGTTCACTAATTTCCTAAAGTATATCTTGGAGCTACTCTTTTTCTGGTGCAGTCCCTTTAAATGTAAATTAGGCACTTCAGACCCCTCCTAATTTGACTCCACCCAATTCAGCCATATTTGTAGTTTAATTACAGAAGAACATTTTTCCCCAGAACTGTTTCAAAAGAAGAAGAAGAATTCAACTTTATTGTCATAACATTGTCACAAGTACAAAGCAACGAAATTCACAGTGGGCTGCCATTGTGCGGCGCCGGGGAGCAGTGTCACAAACTGAAGAGCTCTTCATTCAGCCTCACTTCTTTTAACCAGAGTCTGAATCAGAAATTAGATCAATCCTCTTTCTACCAATGTAAGATAATAGATTGAAGACTTGGTATGTTGTAATAGAAGCTTAATCACTTTTAAACCCCTCTGCAACTGTATTTTCCTCACTAAGGGTCCTGGTTTTCAGGGCCCTCTCTCTTCTATGTTTTAAATCTTCTCTGCTTCACCAGACTTTAATCAAATGAATGCATAACCACATCAGTGCCCATTGAAACCTGCAGTGATCTGTTTATTACCATTTCATTTAAGTAATGTTTGACGAGGCAGAGAAAAACTCCTTAAACATACGGGACATATGGTCCTGAGGAGAACGATTGAAGAAGCCTGGTCCTCATTGTTTCTTGATCTATGTAATGCTGTTTATTCACTAACCTTCTTTGACAAATCTTTGTCAGCTTAATTAATTTTACTTTTTGGCATATATTATTTTATTTAATGCATTTATTTAACTTTAATGAAAACAGGAAAGTCCTATTGAAATTAAAAATGTCTTTTTTGAGGCACTCCTGGGATAGCAGTAGTTAAATTAAAAATAATGGTAATAAAAATAAGCAATAAAATTATTAGATACAATTTAAGTAAATCAATTTTTTAAAAAGTAGCTAAAAAATACATCACTAAGCAAAATTTTTTGTACAATGGATGACCCCACTACACCTCCCACATATTTTAACCCCACAGATTTACTTAAACTACACTAGAAATAAAACTTGCACATTGGCATCCACAACCGTTGCGGTGTGGTCATCTTTATAAGTTATCTCTCCAAAGGACGATAAAACGATCAAAAATGAATGAGAGTAAATATCTTTGACCTTTATAACTTTGTTTGTTTATCCACAAGAGATGAAAACTTGGCAGTAGCACTTGGTGGTCTGTTTATGATATAACCTGGATAACATTATTCAAGACAAACAGAGGATGGCAAAAGAGAAAGGAGAAGGAACGGAGAGGTGGAAAAAAAGCAGACATTGTGAAGGAGACACAAAGAGGCCCGTACTGAGTTACACAGACTATGTTCTGTCTTTTCTCGGTGGACCAGAGAAGATGCTATCTAAACGCTGTGTATTGGACCGTAGAAGCCTGTCCTCTATCTTTGCTATGTTCGCTCGCAGTTTTGTGTCTCTTTCTGTAAAACAGAACTGGGAATTGGATTGATGAAAAAGAAAAAGCTATTCTCTGGTGATTCCATACAATGAATCTTTATTGATTCATAGATGCCCTGCTATTTCATCAAAAAGCATGCCACTAAATTACAAACCCATACATTAGTGAGTAAGCAGTAGTAGGACTTTATGTCTCTGACCTTGTGTTTGTGTCTCTGACCCACATGACAAGGGCCTCCCCTTGTGTCTGGTGTATAAAACAGCAGGAGGATTAGATAGGAAATTATGCAGCCTGGTTTCAATCAAAGCATCAGTGGTATGAAAACTAAATTCAGTTCAAAACACATGTGTTTGTGTGTATCTTAGTGAGGATTTTCCATCTGGAAGGAGTAACAGATAAACACTCTGTGAACGGCACTACTCAGCGACGTGCAGCAAAAACACAGCTGGGAAATGAAGCATCTGTATTTTGTAATTGACAGAAACTATATATTTTATTTTATTTGTTATGATGAAGTGAGCCTAGTAGCTTTGATAACATGATAACCTATAAAGAAAATATAGTCATGGAAAAATATGAAAACACTCTTCCTTTTCTCAATGCCTGGCATAAAAAAGATAAATGTGTTTTATTAGAGAAATACAGTTAACAAGAAAAAAAAAAAGCAAAGCAAAAAAAAAAACAATGTTGGTCCAGTAACTTTGTTTATAGCTGTATAATATTTTAGCGGCACTTTGTTTAGAGCAGGTTTACTCTAATTTGGGACCAATTATGGATCCCAAAGTGATTATAATGAAGCCCTCTACTGTTGATAGAAAAATGCTAAAAAAAATTGTCCTGCAGAAACAACCGAAGTTGATAAATAGTCTGCATTAAAAAAGATGCAACAAAATAAAATGCAACAAATAAAAATAAAAAATAGTTTGCATTAATATTCAATTTTCTTAAAATGAGAAAAAAATCCCAAGATCCCAAATATCCAGCGACTTCAACTTGAAAGACGAATTTGACTCCGACACACATGGAAAGGATACCCGCTACTCTTTCTACGTTTACTTTGGTTGTCTGTTGTCTTCTTTTCACTGTTATGTTCACTGTTTTCTTTCCCTCTCATCTCTAACAGGTGTGGTAGCAGACTTGTAGGAGTTACTGTTTATCTTCTTTGTTGTCTATTTTTACTGTTTTGTTTTATTTTCTCTCTTTTCATGCACTCTTTTCTATCCCTCTTTCCACTTAGTTCTTATCCCCTCTTTCTCTCTCATCTCCCCCTTCACGTCTGTGGTATATGATTTTACTCCTCAAATAATGTTCAATAAAGTTTAATATACAGGTATCAAGCAGAACCTTATGGCAAGAGTAATACTGGCCTTCTTGTGAAAGCAAAGCTGTTGGGCTATCATCTAGCTTTGGAAGATCAAATCCCAGAGCTATATTCGCTAAACAGGACGCACACCAACAAAAAAAAAAGACAAATTTGAGAATTCTTTTCATTAAACATTGCCTAAAAAGTTGTGTTTCTGAAAGCAAAGCAATTCATTTCCAGTTTTAAATCAGACTATTTTGTTGTATTATAATATTGAAAGTTAAGGTTATTACTGAGGAGGTGAAATTACAAATGTTTTAATTTCAGCAGTTAAGTGTCTATAACATTTTGCATCCTTACCACTTTTTCTAACTTTGTATTTCAGTGATTCCAAATTAGCTGATTGCCTTTATGCCTGTAGAAAGTTTTTAACAAAAAAGAAAACTCTAATTTCAATCAAAGTTGCGTGATTGAGTTTTTAAATTCAGACTTTATCTGGCATTAAATATGCTGGGCCATATCGATAAAATATGAACCTGCATGTGTGCATTATGTGTTTACATTTATCATCTGGAGCTTAAAAGTTATTAGAATATTGTTAATGGAAGACACCTTCCCAAAGCTCATCTACTCAGAGCAGCGAAGGGGAGGTACAGTAGCCTATGTTCCTAATGGCCGTAGTTACTGTAACACTTAGGGTTGCGTTTAAAGACGGAGAGAAAGGTCAACAACTCACAACCACACTGCTACTGGGAATTCAACAGTGTTGGCCTTTAATAAACAAATTCTTTCCCAACCTTACAAAGCCCGGTTGAACGGCTGCTGCATTCTCAAACATAAAAAAACGAGCAGTGTCCAAACAACCCGTGACATTACTAAGAAAAATAGAGAATTAAGATGTCGGTCTGAGTACCTGTATGGCTCTGCATCACATGTCTCCTGTATGTGCAATAACAGATTATCTTAAAGAGACACTACACAGTTATGACTGTTGCATTACCCAGACAACAGTCATACACTCAAAATAGGGGTGGGTTGGCAGGAAGAACATCCAGAAGCAATGAGGAGAAACTCTAAATCCAGACATCAGACCACCTCTATAAAAATAATGACCAGGAGAGCCAGGGAACAGTGACATCCAACCAGTCATTTACTCCAAGGAAGCATAAAGGAAGGGAGTCCAATGAGAGCCAAGCTCAGTCGCTTAGACTCACAAGTAAATTGCAACATCCCAAAGATCTATAGAGACACACCATGTAGCACTGTGGGTTAAGCCCCACATAAACATAACAAAAAAAAAACCTTTCCTCTGAGATTCTCCAAGGCCATCCACAGACAACCATTTCCTAGGGGGACCCAACTTCTTGTCCACAGCAGAGGTTCTCCAAGCCTAAGGTTCTTTGTGTTGTCTAAAAAAAAAATGGGGTACAGCAAAGAGCAAAGAGGTGAAGAATTCAACGCAAGGTCCATCATCCCACCCCCATACATCTTAGAACTGCATAATGTTGCATGTTTCAGGAATGGGGGAGCGACGGATGAGATGTTGGTGGGAATCTTGCATCAGGAGCTATCTCCCCAACTAGCCCCACCACCTCCTCACCTATATGAAACCTTTCTGCCTGCCAATTTACCTTACAGTGTCTTTGACTCAGTTATTTTGAAAACAGCTTTCATGGATTTTTTTTCTTGGGACTTGATATTCTAAGGTTTTGGACCTGAAAAACATTCAGCAACAGATAAACATTATCTAAAGTGTGGTTTCTAAAGAAACAGTCTGTAATCTAGAAAAAATCTGTAGACCTTTGCTTTTCTTTTTTGTTTAAAATAGCAGAGCAAAGTTATAATATTGGCCAATGACTGTATTCTATTAAGGTGGCAGCAGTACTTTTGTAAGGCGATTTGTCTACAAAAAAAAGACAAACGAGGAAGAGGCACTATTTATTAATCCATTTCCTGGTTGTCCTCCTTTTGGAAAGGGCATTTCGTCGGTGTTGGCTGTTCCAAAATGAAACGCTTATTTTTTGTATTAATCCCTATAATGGGATGTATCAGACTCGAAACTGGAGCCTTAAGTAAGTAATAAAATAGCAGGACTTCTATTTTACGTGTTTAATTATCGTTTCATGAAGTACTTCCTGTGTTGAGCTACTTGCGCATATACATGCCATGTGTTAAGTTGATCCTTGCATGATTTTTTAAATAATCATTTCCAATCTATGTGATTTCTAACAGAATGTGAAATGAAAAACGCAACTTGCTCTGACATACGTGTACCTGAGGGATTTAGATTTAACCACGAATGCCCAGAGGGAAGTGAAATTTCAGTTGAAGGATCAAATAAGGTATGTTGATATGAATTAAGCTTCTTAGTAGTTCAGGTTTTGTTGTAGGGAATCAGTTTTTAAAGGATAGCATAATGTTTTTTCCGTGTTTTTAAAAAACAACAACAGAAAAAACAGAAAGTGAAAGTAAACATGTTTGTTTTGAACAGACTCAACTGGCTTTGGCTGATCTTAGCAAACAAACCTTCAAGTATGGGCCAGATATAAAGAAAATGGACAACCATTCAGTGACCACCGAAAACTGCCAGGATCTCACCATTACATGTGAAATCTCTACTGTAAGTACGTTTTTCATTTAAGTGTTTAGAAATGAGGAGTAACTATCCTGACGTCTCTAAAATTGAACTCTATTCTTTTATAGGGAAGTAATTCCATTGAAGAAAAGTGTGAGAAGTTCACAACCATTAGTGGTGAGACCCAATAAAAATACAACAATATTCCATTAAAGATGATCACGCTATGTGTAGCTGTGTTATTATGAAAATACTACTTCTTTACTTCTTGCAGAGAACGATACCTTAATTCAACCGAATACGAGTATGACTCCTTCTTCAAATCACTGGAGCCCTAAAGGTTAGTGAAAGCACATGTTTATAAGAGAAATTCAACATTTTATTCCTGAACATTTACTTTATCTTCTCTCACCCAGTGATTACCTGTTGTGTTGCTGTAGTAGTACTTATTATTACTGGATACCTTGTTACATCTTACCGCTGCTGGAAAAAAGAAAAAGGGTAAGTCCAGAATATTAAATTTTTTCCATATCAATAAAATAATCAAATCAACTAAGAACCCTACTCTTAAGGATTTATTTACAGATTAAGCTTTTCACTTCCTAATGTATTTCCCTGCTTCATTACATTATATGTTTAACACCTGTAGTAACTTAGAGGCCATAAATCACAAGATGTAGAAAGTGACAATCTGATGTAAAAAGGACAGCCTATAATACATCTATATCCACCTGCAACGGCAGTGTTGTGCTGATCTCACTGCATTAAGTGTATTAAGAAAAAATAAATGTTGGCTTGGGAGTTTAGGCACTCTTATTAGAACCCGTCCATCATTAAACCAGTCAAACCTTAGTTTGAAGGGAAAAAAATAGCTATTTACAGATTAAATAATGTATTTTATTTTTTATTTTTTTTGAAGGAGTCAACAAAATAAAGAATATCTTATGTATACTGTGAGGTTTTCCTGTTTCAAAAGATTGGTTCCTCCCAGCTTCTGTAGGTGAGTCTAATTCCTAACAAGTTTTCCTAATTCCATTTAAAATAAGAAATACGCTACAATGAATAAGTCGGAATGAGTTTAGAGTGGGAGATTCTGACTCTAAAGTTGGTGATGTTTCAAATATTTTTTTTTATTAACCTGCACCGTCTTGGGCTATCATGTTTAAGCTTTTTAATGTGCATATTTTACCCTCAAGAAACCAAAGGGGAAGTGGATTCCAAACGGTTGAAACAAGTGATTTAGAGAGACAGGACAACGGTGTCATCAGGTAAATTAATGCTGACAACTGCTCTCTGAAGACATTGATGAAGCTAAAAACTAACCAGTTTATTCTGGACATTTTAGGAACGGAAGAGATCCACATGGAAGTGGTGAAAGTGACCAATACACACTTGAAAGTGATAACAGGTTAGAATGTTGCTTTAACAGTTAGACATTTTTATTTCCACAGGACTGACAAAGTGTGCCTTTTTGAACTTATCAACATTAGGACATCTAGAGCTTAATCAGCTAAAAGCTATTGAATCCTCAACTTGTGTCAAAGCTCCTCAGACCCAATTTCCTGACAATGTTCACCTCACTTAGATGTGATTATTGAACTTATTAACATTTGTATTTTTTCACAAGTTTGACTGCCACCTTCCCTTGGCAAGTTTTGAAATAGCTATACACTCACCTAATTTATTTTTAATATCTGTTTTGCAGTGGAGACACGGCTGCTCCTAAAACCAACGCTCCATTTGATCACAGACCAGTGAACGGGTGCACATTAATTACCATAATATGTTTATTATAAATTCTAATATTTAAATATGACCCTGCAGTGTTGTCTAAAAATAATTGTTGTTTATTTCAGCTTCAGCAACATGAGGGATGATCCAGGAGGAAATAATGGAACTAATGGAAGAGAAATGAAAAAGTAGGTTTTAAAATGACCGCATGTAACAAAGCATGAAACTGAAAAACAAAGCAAGATAAACATGAATTTCGATATGAGCTAATAAAATGTCCTATTGTTCTCACCTTGCTGTATTCCTGTTTCTGTCTGATAAATTTTAATCGCTGACTAACTCTCCAGGACGGAGCAGCTGGAGAATGGAGGGACTGCTGCACATCTTCAGGCTGAGGAAAAATCACTGCTCCCAGATCAGCGGTAAGGCTGCCACTTGCCGTGTTGCTGCATCTTCAAATGTGGTACCAAAGAGAAAACTAAGAAAGTAGCAGTTTTCAATCTGCCTCACATGTTTTTTTCTCCCATTTGGCCCTGCTGCTCTTCAAACGTCCAAGGGGGGAAACTTAAGTGATTCTCTCCACCCAGCCAGTAGCCTACAGATTAGTTACAACTTCTGAGCTCTTTATCTCTGCTTAGAAAATTACTAAATACCACACGTTGCTGTTTCTATGCTGTCTCTCCTTACTCGCTTCCATTTTGTGATTGCTTTTAGAGCTGCTGATGGAGGTTTGGAGATGGAAGGTGAAGCTGTTGCTTTGGTGAACAAGCTTAGCTCTAACCAGGACCGAGTCAACAGGGGCTCTGATGCACTAGTGAGTTGGGGAATTTGATTCACATTAAAGGCAGTTTTGTTTATTACTTGTAGTTAATATCTTATTAAACCATTGTCTTCCCTTTTTTTTTTGCAGTTTATTGACGTGGAGTCAACATCCCCTGAAAAACCTGCAAACGAAATATAATGGATAAACATGATATTATAATAAGATATTATAAAACATAGTATATATAATAATAGTAATAATAATAATATTTATTAATAATAATAATAATAATAATAATATGAACTGTAATGTATATGATATAAACATATCGTTATTTATATATGTACAGTTTTAATACATTTTTTTCATTATGTCATATTGTTCAAACATCACTCATTCTCCTGGCAGATTTAGATAATCTTTTAATTTGAACTGTTTCTTTCACTGGAAGTAGTTTTTTAAGCAGCCATCCAGATTCCCAAACTGATTCCCAACAGATTTTTTTATGGAGGCAGGTTAAGATTAGCCGGCAAAGAAGACTCGGAATATGAAGAAACATTTTTTAAAATACAAGTTGAAACATGCAACAAAAGGGTTAGCAATTACAAGAATGCATTTTCTATTATTTCCGTGAAGGAGATCAATAGATTTTACAAGCCTTATTTTACCAAAACACAAATAAAAACAAGTTTAGACTGATTATCTGTTTAAATAGTTGTATTATATTTTTTACATATGCCTTTGCCAGTGAATGAAAAAAATTAAACGATTTTAAATCTAAATCTGCCTGAGGTATGAGCTATTTAAAATGAGACTACACAAAGTTAAACTTGCATTCTTTATTACAGCAATAAGCCTGTGTAGTCTCATTATTGTAAATATTTGCAGTGCTTGTTTTTTTTTACTCAAAATCTATTGTTACATCTATCCCAGCTGATTCATACAGAAAATGTATACTTTGCTTCTATTCTTAATAACAGTTTTTTGGTTGGCACATATATTTTCTAACAATGAAATTTTGTAACTGCATGTTTACTTTATCGTTTTCCTTCATGTATCTAAATCAATTTTGTTGTATCCCTAATTGTCTTTATT
This sequence comes from Cyprinodon variegatus, assembly GCF_000732505.1. Taxonomy (NCBI): domain Eukaryota; kingdom Metazoa; phylum Chordata; class Actinopteri; order Cyprinodontiformes; family Cyprinodontidae; genus Cyprinodon; species Cyprinodon variegatus. The sequence goes on along the minus strand of NW_015150876.1, from coordinate 502,124 downwards.
ACTGTAATCCCCTTCTGGCCTTTTAATTTAGCTTAATCACAATTACTTTTTATTGTTTTGTGTAAAATTGTGCTTTTTAAAGTTTTACCACAAGGTGGCAATAAAGAGTCATCAGATGTAAACATGGTGAACAATTATATGCCTTTTGTTGCTTTGAGTTATGTAAATGACACTGATTTTATTGCAGTTTGCAGAAGAATCTCACGCTGATCCTATATTTCTAGCATCAGCCCCTGTGAAAGCACATCAACATACCTTATTTGGAGGGAAAAATAATAAGTGTAGTTTATTTACTATAATGTGCTTTCCCTTTGTGTAATCAGGGCGTGTGTTTTGGTTGGTCTCTGTATTCTCATACTGTAAAAGTGCTAGGGCTTAACCAGTAAATAGACTGTAAGTGCTCTGCACATCACTTGGTGATTCAAGTGTTAAATGCTCTATGTCACAGGCTGGTTGCTCCTGTGGCTTGATGTATGGTAGTAATTACAGTCATACACAAACACATAAGGGCTCATGCTGAACTTAATACATCTCCTCTCTATCTCCTGGGATCTGCTGACAGTTACTGTGAGCCCTGGTTTGTCAATGTCTGACTCTATTTTAAGCTTCCCTAAATGTGCAGTGACCTTGAAAAAGCCCCCTTTTTTACTTTTAGATAGCCTGAATGCCAGGAAGTGAACGAGGCAGGGGTTGCAGGCTTTGTTGCTCATGTCTGGTATATTTGTGCAGGAAGGTGTTACTGTGGCACTGGTGAAAAGAGGGTGATTGAATGGTCAATGCCTTCAAGCCTCGTCTCTCAGGGAGAGTCAGGGAAAGGACATGATCATGGCTCGCATGATGCATGGATAGGTCAGGATTGCACATGCAAAACCTACATATTTAGCAACCAGCATGGCAAAGTGTTGCAATATATATATATATATATATATATATGTATATATTTTTATCATTGTCGAATTAATTATTGATCCTTCAGCTAACAAATAAAGTTTAGTTAGAGCCGAACATAATTCAGACACTGAAAATGTGAGTAAAGGAAAGCTGCAATACATATGGTTTAATGAGCCTTCCCTAACTGATCTAGCTGATCATATTTTTTTTTTCTTACCCTGGAGAGTGCTGCTCTGCAGTACCTTTGCGAATGCGCCCAAACAGTGTTGCATTGAGAAATCTGTAATCTGCTCTCACAGTGCAGTTATTAAAAGATTACATGAGGGATCACACCACACAATATGATTAATTAACCTTGACTGATGCTTTAGAAAGCCGAACACAGCAGAATAATTATTCCCTTAGGTCCGTGTGTACCTATACAAACATATATGAGATGCTCTGAAAACACTATGATAGCTAATCTTGGCAGAATTCACTCAGGTTTATTACTGAGAAGCAAAGTGCTGCTCAGCCTTTTGCTTCAGGAGCAACAAGATGTCTGATTTTTTAACCAATTACATACCTATGATCACTTTAAAGTGTATGCTTAGCACACAGATCTTTGTAGAGCATAATCTTCCTCCCTACTGACCGGTCAAATCTGCCTATGCATGCTGTGCACCTCATAAGCATGCTGACTCAGACCTGGCTTCAGCACCCTGTATCCCATGGTACGTCAATGAACAGTGAAATACAGTTTGGGGCGGCTGGAATGCCCACTGAATTAAACATAACCTCTGCTTGTAAAGATAACTTCCTCAAATCCAGCTCCTATTGTAAGGCAGGGATATTAAAGTTAAATTCAAAATAGAGCTGCAGAAAATTAATTATAACTTTGGGTGGTTATTACCTTTTTTATCACCCTGGAACATAACAAGCACACAAGCAATTAGGGTGTGTCAGCTTACTATATCCTCATTAGCACTAAATATTTTACACCTTCAGAACATCTTCAGAAAAATCCCCCAAGCATGACCAGCGATAACTCTTAATATTCTTTTATTAATACGCTCTAATACAAAGTTTCTCTGACCTGCAATGATGGAAACACTCATAGACTTTCCCCAAAACTGCTGTCAAAGCAATAAAAGAAACAAATGAGACAAACTGTTATCATTTCTGAATGAAAACAGATGGACAAATATATTAATCATAACAGAAAGAAAATACACCTGCTGTAAAATGATAAAGTAGTAATATTATGAGGTTTTGATCAGTAAATCACTTTTTGTTAATTTATTTAACAAAAGTTTAACTAAACTCCAGATGCAGGGGGTTAAACAACTGTTTGAACTTCATTTTAAATATTTTATCTACCTCTTTTTAGCTCAGATAGGTTGAAGAATACTTCATTAGCATGACCTAATTAGACTCTCATGTGTTTTGTCCAATTCTACCCTGGTGTATTTCAGAGTGTTGCAGACATCTGTTTTCTATCCTCTCTCTAATGGTCTTACTACAGCATTTTAATCAGGTTGAGGTCGAGCCTTTGAGCAGGTCATCTACAGAACATCTATAGTTTCTTTTTTTTTTAAGCCGTAGATCTGCAGGCCGGTTTGGGTTAACTATCCTCTTGCATGACCCAATTTCTGCTGAGTCTTAGCTGTCGGGAAGATGGCCTCAAATTTTGAATAGCATACTTACATTTGAAGAGACTTTAGGGATTCAGACTGTTTGATTATGGGCAACATGGTGAGACCAGTGCAAGGATGATATGCCCTAATGATTGCTCTGTCTCTCATCAGGACATTTTTTCTTGAAATATTAGACTTTGTTTAAATCCATCTTTGCTGCCATGTTCTTTCTAAAGGAAGAGCTGTTCCATATTCTTCCTTTCCGGTCCTTTTTTAGACGCACTTTAATGATTTGTAACATTTGACCTTCAAACAGAGGCTGCCAGACATTTAGCTTGCCAGTCCCAATTTAGCGTAAACTTGGTGGGATGTCAACTCCTGTGAAGATTTACAGCTCTCTTGGATGTTTCCAGCTTATGAATATTGAGAGGAAATGCCCTCAAAATCACTCAGATTCATGAGAAGCAACAGGTTTTTCCCTATTTAGACCACTGGTGACATGTTCCATCTTTGACTTTGTGTTATGTTCAATAGCAAACTGCCAAAATGCTTTTGTGGAGGTACTTAAGCTGACTAATGATCGCTTCATTAAGTGCCTTTAATTAGCTTGACAGGGTGTTACTTACCCTTCAATGGAAACTGAAAAATGTGGTTGATTTTTGACCACGCTTTTTGCATAAAACATAAACCAATTGAACATGTAATGTGTTTTATAAGTAAGGTTATGTTTCATCTAATGTTGTACATTGTACAAGAGCAGATACATTTTTCTGAATATGCTTGAATATGTGTTTTAAAGAGGCTTAACCTTTTTAACACGAGTTCATAAACACTGCACCTAAGTCAGTGGCCCATGTCCTCTACAATATTCAGCTATGTAAATGAGCACTAACATTTTCTTTAAATTTGAACATTAGCAGTATACTTAATACTGACCCAGTTTAATGCAAGCCAAACTCCATGGCTTCATTATTGAATCCCTCCCCAAAAGAAAAGATTGTGAAACCACGTTGAAAACAGGGATTATTCTCTAATGACTGGAACAATTAGCGTTGATAAGTCAGAAAACTTATTCAAACCATTTATTCATCTTCTCACTAATATTTTTACACAACGTACATTGGACATTTGTCCATCTTGCTCTGTTTTTATCACACCTTTTTTAAGACAATTATTAATTATAAATGTTAATTAATCACCCTGAATAAATATAAAAGCAGTTTGTTACTTATGACATAATTTGTTAAACTAAACCAAACCTGTCTGTATGATTTGCTTGAAGTGTCTCCATAAAGTGACTTATGATTAAATGCGTTGTGACCAACTAAATTGCTGTAAAAACAGTTAGATGAACAAACAAGAGGTTCATTTTTCCCTTTTGCGTTTCCCTCAATGCATTTGTAGAGAGGCCATAAAAAATAATGACAGTCCAAGTTTTTTCCTAAATTAAAACTCAGAAAGAATGATTTAGAATGGTCTGAAAAAAAGTCCTGAATGGACAGTTCAATACTTTTTACAGGTCTGGTATCCACAACATGAAGTTAAAAATAGAAGTAAAATAGATATAACATAACACATCTAGTGCTATATAAATAAACAGAACCAAACTGGCTCTTAATTAATGTTCCTTGAATCAAATAAACAGTTTTCCCAACCATTGGTGGAAGCAGCTGCATCAAATATTTACCCTAACAAGTCTTTCTGTGCAAACCAATCCTACTGATAATCTGCTGTGTTTAAGTTTTTTTTTGTGTGTGTGTTTTTTTTGATTGACTAAGTTGCTTCAAAAGATTGTCTTGTTTTTTTTAGACCTTTGGAGGTGGACTTGCTGTGTGCTTTGAATCATTGTCTTGCTGCATAGCCCAAATATTTTGGAGCTAAAAGCCTCACACTGATATAAGGACCTTCTCTTTGGATTTTCTGCAGAGAGTAGAATTCAAGTCTTCTTTAATTAAACCAGAACACAGCCTCAGATCTTTCCACAACCTTTACTGTGGTAATGTAATTGTAACAATGACCCATTGTTACCTGTATATTGGCCAAAGTAGCAGCTAAACACAGCATCTGGTTTTCTACATGGGTTTATTTTTGTTGTTTTGGGTAAAGTGGATTTGTTTGGGTTGTGGTTCTTTGGTTGGCCACATCTTGTTTTCATTTTTGTAAAAAGGTAAATTGATATCACTTTACAATATATTTTTTTGTTGTTTAACTCTTCATAAAAGGGAAATTCATGAATTAAAGAGTTAAAATATTGTGAAATACTCACCTCTGCTGTTTCACTGTTCAAGCAGGTGTGTACAGGACTGCACCATTGGATAATTGAAGAGGGGGAGGTTGTTCTGATGTATGGTGTTTTCTATATTGAGTTTAGAATTTGTTTGGGTTGAATTGAAATATTTGTTTTCTGTATTTATTGGTAAAATTATTTCTTAATTAGCTGTTCATTTAAAACAACTTTTCCTTTTCTATTTGTTATTGTGAAGCTGAACATCCTTTTAAAAATGGTTTCTTCCAATTTAGTTCCTCCTCTATATAAGAAACATGTCTGCCATTCTTGTGTGGTTTGTTTGATGTCCTGCGCCAGAAGAAGAAAATAAATAACTAGCTGAAAACTCTTCAGAGCACGTACTTCTTTCAACCAGTTTGGGTCCCACCTCCAAGACTGCTTGGCCTCCTGACAAGTGTGTGACAGTAATGATCATAAGATGTATTGCTGTTAGTTTCACCACTTCTGCATGTTTTATATATTAGTAGATGATGCTTTTTCCTGGGGTAGACTAGTATCCCAAAGACATCCTAACATCCTTTCCCAGACTAGAACTTGAAAGAATAAATCCAAGGTTGGGGACCGTTTCTAAATGATTCTTGGGTTTTCCTCAGAACAAGAGATAATGTGCTGCTTTTTATGTTTTTTTTTAGCTTAATCCATGTTGTCTAAATGTTTAAGTAACCTCTTAATATAACAATTTATGAAATAAACAACTTAGATGTAGCTTATCACAGTTAGGGGGCTTATTTTATCACACAGAGCCAACATGCTGTGGATAGATTTTCTCCTTAGAGATCAAACACTTTTATGAAATAACTTTTCATATTCAATAAGGTTATTAAAATATGTTTAATGATCTGAGAAATGGATGTGTCACACACAGAAAACAGACATAATCTGTGAGAGGTTAAATACTTTTTCACAGCACTGTGAACAAATGGTTGATTTTTTGTTGAAGCTGAACATATTTACTTAGTTTACACGATCAAAAACTGTCCCGTCTACACCGGAGATGCTTTCAAATTAAAATCAAGTCTTTTGTCATTTGCTCAAGTCAAATCTCAAGTCAAGTGACTGAGGTTAACAATCTCATTTTTCATCAAAAAATTGATTATATCTTCCAAAAAATCTGAGTTTCTGTTTCTCACCAATGTAATTTTCGATCTAAAACCTATGCATTTTGTTATGTTTTGTTGGTTTTTGGCCTTAGTGAGAGGAATACAGTACAAAAAGCAAGCTCCACAGCATGATGGCTTCAAGATAGTGAGGAGAGGATATGAGCAGCCGTTATTAGGATTACAGCAAAGATTTAATACTGCAGAAAATTAATACCTTTGTCAGGACACCTTGGTAGATTTTGTGTCAATTTACTTTGAAAAGACCCAAAGAGTTAAATTTAGTGGACATATTATCATCATGAAATGAAAGAATTGATAAGTATATAACAGCTCATTATTCCTGCTAAATAAATAAAAGAAGTCCTTTAACAAAGGAATATGCACTGCTGTGTCAGTTTCAGCCTCTCTCTCTTACTTCCCGAAAATGCAGCTCAATGCTACAAACAGATGAATTCCGTGTCACCAAGTGTCGAGAATAATAACCATATGTTCTCTATGTAGCTTTACAAATGACATGAAGTCATCTGTATACCCTGCAGTAACTCTGAGAGTCAAACATTAATCATTAAATCAAATGATGCACACTTAATGGCAGCCTTTTACCCCTGATTTCACAAGGTATAGATTCATGAGACTTGAGTCGCAGATGTCAAGTTGCAATCAATACCTAGGAGAACAAATTAAGCCTCAAGTCTTTGTTTTTGTGACTTTAGAGCTGCTTGAGCCTAAGTGGCAGATTTGAGTCCCCATCTGTGGTCTACACATAAAAAAGCAAAGAGCCACTTTTAGTTTGAATAACTGACTATTTAAAAGCAGCTTTTCATAACACCAACTTTAGTCCTCAATTAAAATAAAATGCCAAAGATAAGAATTTGGCAGCCGTGAAAAACATTTTTCACACCATAAAAAAAATATTTCAAAAGGGCTGTTACTCAAAAAAGAGTCAAATGAGTAATTAATAGCTTGGCAAAATAGGAAAATATTCCTATGAGACAAGTAAGCTTTGAGGACTGAAGTGGAAATTAAATTAAAGAAAAATCAATGTCACTGCTTAAAAAAAGCTTTTTTAAAGACTTTCCCTGTGAACCAAATTTAACCAAATGATAACTCTATATGCCCTATGCTGCTCCTCTATGGTTATAGATTTTAAATTCTAAACAATAGACCTATAAATTCCCCTCGTTCACTTTATAAAACTAGTTTGCCTATTTGCTGAAATATATTTTCTATATAAATCTGTCTAATTTTGATCCTTGCATGAAACAATGGGCTCATAAACTAATTCATAAACCCTGCTGCACTGTTTGAAACACTTTTTACATCAAAAATCAAAACCCCTTAAAAAAATCAAAATCTATTTATAGTAATCATGTTAATATTACTGTTGAAGTATAGCCAGAAATCACTAACGAAACTCTCATTGATTATTATTTTTTTTAACTTGGAAAAAAATTCCAACGTAAATATCCTTCTGAATTGTATTTTATCATAGGGCAGTGGATTTTTTTTCTAAATATTTTAAAGCTGTCATCTAATGAACCAAATGCTGTCTATTTAATATTAATTCATGCAATTAATCTGGAATTTTGACCTAATATTCTCAATTAATTGAGGATGAAAAACAGATTAAAGACCAAATATAATATATTAGAAACTGTTTTAAAACCTTCATAAGTTTGAAAAATTCACTTTTAGCCTTTCCATTGTTTTCATAGTAGATCATTAATTTTTCTTCTCATGCCACAGAGTCTTAGGAAATCCTGACTTGAATGGGAAGGTTTAAAAAAGTTTGGATAAAATGAAATAAGAAAAAAAAAAGCAAAATTATCCTGGTACATTTAGGCATGATCTCTTTCAGAAACATATTTTACCCAAGGTTATAACCCACATCATGGCTTTAGAAAATCCATCAAGCCAAAGCTCTCAGGCAGCATAACCTGCCAGACCATCCAAGAAGCATTGGACGTTATTTGTGAGCATAAAGTTTTTTTTAATAACACCAAATATGGTCTTCTATTGTTTTTCATGTTGTGGGGAAACCAACAGCAAAACTTAGGTGGATACTGTAGTAGTACCTACCAACGATCAAATGGTTCTGGACGTGCACAGGTCCCTGTATAAACAGTGGGGTGATCGTTCCTTTGTGGTTACCGCACCTAGACTGTGGAACAGCCTGCGTGTTCTCACAGATCTGCCCTTTTTTAAATCTAGATTAAAGAATCATTTTTTTCAAACTGACTTTTAATACTAAGTACACACTTATTTATGCTTAGGATTTTTGTTTTTACAATGTTTTTATCTTTCTGTGAAGCTCTTAGGTTTTCCTGGTGTTGTTGTAAAGGGCTATACAAATAAACTTTGATTGACTGATAGTTACTTTCGCTAATTAAAATTCAGTTTGTCCTTTATTTTTTTTTTTTTAAATGTACTTCAATGCCAGCTTTACTGCCTCAATCATTTTATTTCTATTTGACTATTACTGTTTTGAAGAAAAACTACTCAAGTACAATTTTGGCTCCTCCACCTACCTAAAGCAACTTCAAAGAATGACAAACCAATATGTTTTAACCAAAAATGCAGCAGACCCATAACGCACATCAGCGTCCAGTGGAATAGAGTAATATAATATTCTATCTGCTGAATTTGTTGTGCCATTTGGAAGTCAAGGGATCTAAATATTGTTACTAAAAATAGATCACTGCACTGATCTAACATTTTTATTACTTACTGTAGGTAATGATTTTAAATGCTTTATGTTCTAAAAAAACAAACAGACATTTCGAAAGTTGTGTTTCTTCTGTCCAAATGTGTTATTTTATAATAATGTGACTTATTCAGTTTTAATTTGATCGTGCTGAGTGTCGGAACCTGTACATCATTTAAAATTTTCTTTGTATGTTTCTGAAAAATTTCACGAATTAATTAAGATCATTTTTTATTTCTCAAGAACAAAGTGCTTGAAAGTATAGTGGATGATGTTCTTTTGGCTTCAAGTTTCTTGGAGATGCTCTTATCTGATGGTCGTCCCACACGCCGATCTTTGCCGCATGCTTAGCTAACGTCATTTTGCAGGCTTATCCCATGATGGTTTCCTCTTGCTGCTCGCCCTGGTAATTATGCTTTTTTTTTCTTTTTCTTTTTTTTTTTTTTATAGATTTTTGACTTGCAGTACCTCCAATAAATCTTAAAAGTGACCTCCAGTTTCAGCTATTCATTGTAGAGCCTCACTTTACACTTTGACAATTTAAGCCATCCAGACAGACCTGCTCACAAAGTAACAACTGATATGCAATGCCCCAAAGAAGAGGAAAACGAGGTGAGGTCTTTTCCATGTGCAGTTATTCAAAAAGTCAATTAAATTTATAAAAAATTTACATTAGAAAAAAATATATTGTATTAAAGAAGTGCTACTCACACTCAAGTGTTCTGTGACTCTGCCCACATTTGCTGCACATTGTTTTTCCGCAAGAGCTTACAGTACAGAACCCCAGCACCAAAATTGTGGTTAATAAGCCCTCCTTTGTATCCTTGCAAAATTTTACCTCTGTTGCATTACAAATTTTGTAATGAGTGGGTATGGAAAACCACAGTCTGAATGTTGTTTTCTCAGAGCACATTTAAGTGCCTGGATATGGTGCTTGTTTTTTAGGTCTTCATGACTCTGAAATTTTCACAATATTTTCAAGTCTTGAGGTTTCTTTTAATCTACTGGGTTTTTTTTGGCACAACTGCCAAGGCCAGGCATTATGTGAATATATCTACAATGCTAGAACCAAATGGAAATGGAAATATAATATGACTTGAATCTTGTTTTAACCCACACTCATTAGATATATGGCAGCATTGCTGTCAAAATACCACCTTGTAAACTTTGCTTTTATAATAAATTTATTTTGTAGCACCATTGTTGATGTTTTTCATGTTTGATTTCTGATTTATTCACAGGAAAAAACCTTTTGCTGCAGATTAAATTTGTCGTATACAACAATCTCTGGGGTAGAAAGGGTCATCTGTGTGTGCACGCAGTATAACCCTGGTGTGACCCCAATCTAATTAAAGACAAATCACTCCCACAGCTGTTAGTGTTTAAATTGCTGTGTCAATAGCTCAGGATCCTACTGTTTTAACTATTAAAGCACACACGTTAACTTTGACACTAACATCACATTAGACATCTGCAAACAAAGACCAAAAACAAAAGGATGGAGAGCAGCGGAATTCTCTGCGGTAAATTAGCACCTACAGAGTTATTATTGTAATCAGAGATTTGGAGGGCTATGAACAGCGGCGTAACTCCCATTGCGCGAGACTCTACGAGACTCTGTCCGACAGCGTGGGCTGCACACCTTCTGCAGCATAATCACTATCATTTACCAGAGCTCAGCCCTCCACTGTTTATTGAAATATATTAATCTGGGATAAACAAAGCTTTCAACAAAACAAATTAACACTTACAAAGAACTGCTGCCCTAATGTGGCCTATTGAGATTGATATTAAAATGCAGATGAGTTACAAAGGAAAAAAAGAGGAGCAGCAAGAATTAACATAAGGAGGCCCAAGGTGATACAATTCCTTGGTTCCAGGTGAGTGAAGGGGAATCAAAACAGGCTTTTTCTGCTTTCACACTGTAGCTGAGATCAGCATCAAATGCCGCAAATGAAAGATATAGATAGAGGTTTTCAGTTTTCATCATTTACACAAGATTGCAAATCATCTGGGGATTTTTTTATATGATGACCGTTCAATTCAAATTATTCCATATATTATTGTACTTGCACACTGAAGTAGATGTTTATTCAGTTTTATTTCATGTTTTATTTATTTATTTTATTTAAAAGTAGTTTAAACACAGAAAGTAAGCTTTAAAGAGACATGTACGTTTTCACTGAAAATACATCTAAAATAACTTTTTTATTTTAACCACTAAAACGTCATTTGATGAGCAGACACCTCACCAGTTCAGCTCTGTTCCATCTATAAGCCTGCAGCCTTTTTGCATTGATTAACTTCAAGTCAGAAGTTACCGCACTTCTCTGCGGATGTGACGTCCAGCACATCCGCATTTAATGTGTCCAACCTACCTTATGGTCGAAACTTTATATTCAAGATTGATTTTGTGGATACTCAGTAGCGACCGGCATCAAGCTCAACTCAGACACCAATGGCAACAATAAAAAAAAACTAAAGTACAAGTGCAGGCCACGAGAATGAGCAGAAGATTGCTGTAGTTCTGTGTTTTAGCCACAGGTGGCAGTATTAT
>NW_015150876.1:413768-489657 GCF_000732505.1 Cyprinodon variegatus | reverse complement strand
AAAACAAATGCCATTATTTTACATGCTAAAACCCATGTTAAAGGTATTGTATCTGATTAAAATTTTCCAAATAATACAAAAGCAAAACCGAATCACGTCATGGATGTCGTTGCTCGCCACAGAGTACTTCAACGTGCTCATGAGGAACAGAATGACATTTGACAACATCTATCTCGCTTGCCCCGCAGCCCTATCTCCCAACTGGCTTTGGAAATTCAACCCGTGGAATGTTAACGGTTAAAACTTGATGTGTTGGATGTTATCACGTTTAGAATTATGCCAGAACTTTTTCATTGCTTTTTTTTTTCTTTTAAATCACTAAATATTTCCTTACATCTTAATGACTCTTGCCCCCTTTTCTTTGTCTGACTTCCTCTCTTCTTTGGATAGATAAGAAGTTTCACGGCAAAAAATGAATAAGAGTGAGAGATTATGGTCTGGGGTAGAGAGATAGAGTGTTTCATCCAGGTCACAAAGCATTTTTATTCTTTTCCTTCAACAATTTGTTGTAGTACAAGAAGTCATTTTCATAGTATTTATTACCTTTTGTTGCTTTTGATCATCTGGTGTCTGTATTTACATAATAGGAATAAAGTAGATTCATGTGTGGTTCGCTATGTACAGGGTTATACCAACTGTCGTTCAGTGCGTCTGTGACATCTGCAGTCCTGTTTGCCACAAAAACACACAAGTAGTCCGTTTTTACTCTAGGCTCTAACAGCGAAGTACAAGGGGATTAGGGCAACAATGTGCATTTGCAGCCCCGGGATTTAGAAACTGAATACTCTCTTTAAACAACAGCAAGGCAGTCATTTAACATTTCAAAGGCCTAAAGCAAACACAGAGAGCAGCAGAGAGCATATCCCAGTATTATGGGTGCAGGCTCTCCAGCTCTGGATGGATGATGATACAGCACCTCCTGAGTCTCTGTCTCCACCTGTACTCCACTTCTGTACACTTCTGATTCAAAGCAAGACTAAATGAAGGCAACTACACTGAATCGGCTTCCTCTGCCTGCTTGGAACAAAACCTTTTGCTCCCGTTTACTTAAACGGAGTGCTGTCTTTGCTTTTGATGTTCAGAAACAAGCACTTCAGGATGTGTGTGTGTGTGTTTGTGTGGCTTGTGAATGTTCTAGTTTCTGTTCTGGCTCAATAAAAGATATTTTTGGCAACGATGAAGAGCTTTCTGTGAGACATTTCAGGTAATAATAGTGTACAATATTCCCTGTCTGCACAGCTAACTACCCCTATCAAATAATGGCTTTTAAAAAAAGATCAAAAGATGGTAAGAAAAGGGAAATGAGACAAAATATAAAACAACATCCTCATCTCCTGAGGCAGATCTGAACACATAAAAAAAGCAAAGTTCTGAAATATCCAAGGGTAAAGTGGGGGAGGGGGTACATTCAGAGTGCTGGACTTGGCCACAGAGGTTTCAAACGCTCTGATGAAAAACACCCATCACTCATATCCAGACGATTGGGGAGAGTTGATGATGATAAAGGCTTCATCAGCAGAGTTAGCTGTGCCTCCCCCAGAAGGTCGGTCAGTTTTCTAAATATGCAAGTTAAATAAAAGTCAAGAGAAATAAAGGCAACCAAATAAGCAGATAGTGGAGACACATGAGAAAGAGACCACTTAAAGGAGGCTCTGGCTATCACAATAGTTTCCAGCTCCCTCCTCCAGGCTCCAGTCACAGGCTGGTGACCAGTTGCATCTGTCCGTCTCCCTCAGTGTGGGCAGGCTCTTGAGCCTGCTGTCCCTCCCCGCTGGGTCTTTGAGGTGGAGCCTGGTAGAAGGTCTGCATGGGAGCCCCACGAGAACCAAGGGCAGGCCTCCCAGAGCTGTAGTACAGCTCTTCAGGGGGCTGAGCTGAACGGGGCACAACCTCAAGCGGCTCAGGGCTGCTGTCTGGATAGGGAGAGTCTCGCAGGTTGGTGATGCTAGTGTACAGGGAGTCATGGGCTGGTGAGTCCGGCGCTCTGTTGTCTCCCTGTCCACCACCGCTCTGACCGCTGTTGCCAAGGCTCTCTGTAAGGTCAGCTGTGTAGCTCTCCGACTCCTCTGGATCACTCTGATAGAGGACCGACTGGGCCCGCTGCAACAGTAGGGGTTCTTCTAGAGCTTTATACAGGAGTTCTACATCCTGAGGTGTTCTTTGCCGTCCATCATTGAGAAACTCATCGTCCTCATCCATGCTGATTGAAGGTTCTGGTCCACCTGAAGTTGTTGCTCGGCCCCCTCCACAGTGAGGATGTCCCCTCACCAGACTGGCATACGTTCTGTCCCCTACATCAGTTCCACCCCCTACAGGCCCTCCGCCTACACCTCCTCTCAGGTTGTTATGGACAAGCTCAGAAATGATCATTTTCTCAAAGGCTGCAGCATCCGTGAGGTTTCGCCGTGTGCCTCCACCTCCCAGCGTTTCTGAACTTCGCGGGTTGAAGATAGGTGGGGGAGTTTCTCCCCCTCCTCCGGCTAGAAAATCACAGCTGCCGCCGCCGCCCCCACCTGACGGGCCACTTCGTATGGAGTAGCTGTTGTTGAAGTTGCCGTTTAAGGGAAGGGTCTCCATTCCACAGGGGTCTCGGGGCTTAGAAAGTGTACTCTCTGCATCCAAAACAGACAAAACAGATTTTGCATTATTTTTATATGCTGAGACTTCATATGTATAAATGAAAAATAAATAAAACTGAGACATGTTAATTATACTTACTTGGGTCACGGAAGGTTCCTGCAGATTCCAAAGAAAAGCATGTAGAATAAAGAGACAGAATGAGCGACAGGAACACAGGGAGAAAAACAAATCTAGTTTTAGATTTAAAAAATCATGGCATGAGAGTACAACAGTCTGTTCAATTCTTTGTCTTAATATTTCAACGTGCAACCAACGCTTAACACATGCAACAACACCTGCTATGCTGCTTTCACATATTTGTGTTAGATGAGATTAGTTGTGGAAAATACACGAGGGATTAAATTTGACTAAATCTCTCCAGCTTCTGCAAACATCCTTCATCATCATGGCGCATCATGTCTTTAGTGTTACCTCTTTTAACGTGTTTTTCAAGTTTAAAAGCAAGCAGAACACCAATATTTTCCACTGACTTGGAGGGCGAATAATTAAACTTGACTTCTACTGACTCTTACGGCTGTGTTTGAACAGTCTTGTGCATATTTAGACTCCTAACTTAACAGTGAGAAGAGCTCCACTTAGTTGATAATAAAAAGAGGAGTAAATAAAACAATAAGAGCTCCATTTTCAACTCTTTCCAAGTGCTTATGTTTTTCAGCACAAAATAAATGACCCCAGCCCTGCAACTCTCCTCGCAATAACTTGAACCAAGAGAGAGATGCAGCTAGAGAGCTGAGTGACAGATTGTAAGAAAAAGTACTGTGAGAAAACGCTTCTCCAAAGAAAATCATCTAAACTTCAGACATTCCAGAAATTCTGCTAAAGTAAGATTACATTAGAATTATGTGGAAATTGAGATACAGTGCCCTCAGAGTAATTATTGTGATTTGATGTATTGTACTAACAAAGAGCAGGACATTGTTAGTAAGTAGAAGGGAAGTTTTTTGCAAACTAAATGAGAAAAGTGTATATTTCTAATAAGCCCACTCTATTTTTCTATCCATAAATACAAACCACAAAAAATCTATTTGCCTTCAACTTGATCTATTATTAAACATAATATATGTTATAAATAACATTATAAATTAAACCAGGTGAAACTCAACTTCCCAATGATGAGTTCTTGATAGAGCATATTGACAGACGAATATTTTATTATTTTTTATCTTGAATGCAAAATGTTTGTACATATTTTTTTTACAATTGTGGTATAATAACTGCTCTAAGTGGGTCGTTCTGTCATCTAAAGGTATGTTTTAGAGTCTCTGTACTCCAGTTAACGACTAATCGACTACTAAATTAGTTAACGATTATTTCAGTAATCCAATAATCACGATTAATCTGATTAATTGTTACAGTCCTAATTCATTTTCCAATATTATCACCCCTCTTCTTAGGGGCAACAACATGGCTGTAGTATCACATATATACCTCATAACCAACGTTAGCTTTACATGCTTCAGACTACAACAGGGATTCCTATAGCAGGTGTTTTGACCAATCCAACACATCCTCTGTAACGCTCTTAACCTCCAGATATTTAGAATACCAATTTACAACTGTAAGAGTAATCTACATTGGTTTATGATACACCAGAAAAAAAAAACAAACAAACAAAAAAAAACACATGGAGGAAAAAAAACATTCAGCTTTTATTGAGGTTTCTTAACAGCAAAGAAAAAGTCCCACTTACATGGAAAGAGTGAAGTCTGTTAATACTTAAATTTTAATGCATAGTTTGACTTTAATCACCCTCCGTCTTTGGTGGCGGTGTGGGTAATTAAACATTCTAATGAAGTGTTCAGTCCATCCTATACTACTCTCTTCTAAAAATGACTCGGCTGCTAGGCCTTTGGCCATAAAGCTTGATACATTGTACAGAGAAGCCATCAAATATTTAGCAGCTTAAAACTCTTCCAACTTTCATCGAAGTCTAAAACCACTGAAAGCAAACCATTAACCAGCAGCAGTTTAACATTGTAAATATCTGCATATTTGACTAAATCTGCAGCAAGTGGCATCCAAAAGGTGCAGCTTCCACAATGAGCACACATATGACAGACCATCATCCAGATGGACCGTCGACACCCCAGAACACATTGACTCTGATCCTTTCTACGGACGTCATGGTTTCGGCCAACTATTTTTGCTGTGTTTTTAAAAAACAGGAAAATCTTCCTCAAGGAAGCTGGCAATCACAGCTGTAGCTAAACTTCTAATCAAATTGTGGCTGTTCTCATGAAGATTCAAGATCTGACCAGATGGCTGGTTAGGCTGTAGGCACTGTTTGGCTCTGTTCTGCTCAGCCTAGTGAATCCGTCTGACAGCTACATAGTCTGGGGAAAGAGAAAGCACACACACATACGAGGAAAAGTCTCTCACACAAACACACACTTGCAAACCCTCAACACCAACGGGTGCGCATCTTTTATGTCAAACTACTGACAGCAAGAAGGATGGCGAGTTGAGCTCATATTGCGTTGACAAGATAGTCCACACAGACTGAGGTTTTTGTGAGGAGCTAACCTGTAGAGTTGAAGACTCCAGGTGAGGGAGGGGTGAAGCTTTCAGCAAGCAGAGTGTTGTAGGGAGAGGTACCAGAGCGGGTCTGTAACACTGGGTTTGTCAGGAGGTGGTTGCCCATGGTCGCTGCAAAGCACAAATATAGAAAAAATAAACATAACAATAAATATCACTGTAAATCTACCCCAAACGCAGGCGGCATAAGCACAGAAACAGAGCACACAAAAGGTGTTACATTCAAATTCAGAATCCAATAACATCTGAAATCAGAATATTTACTGTTTATTCAGATGGGGTTATTTTCTTCTGTCATTTCTTTATAGCGTAACGCATTTCACAGTATTCCCTTCAATTTTTTCCTCGGCTGATTGTAACCTTTGAGCAAAAGGAAAAATAAAATACACAAAAAAAAAAAAAAAACAATCAAGAGGAAAGGCACTGTTTGGGGTATTGTTTTTATTTTTCTCCCATCCGCTTGTAGTTCATGACGATGTAGTCAGATGGTGGAGAACGGTAATGCATGCCATTATGTAGGCTACGGGTGCAGTCATGGAAACGCAGTTAATTTCACAGTGAAATGTGAATGCCACTACAAGACAAATATAATTCAAAGAAATGGCACACTGAGACTGTTGTATAATGCCCATGTATGGCTCCAGCCTGAGGCAACTCGAACAGAAATGCCATGAAATTAAAAATAGGACAGCATGACGGAGAGTCGTCCAAGGCAAAGTGCAACCTTCAGGTCCCCTGCCTACCGTTCATCATACAGCAAGGGAGCAGGGGATTCTAAAAAAGTGGTTAAAAGAAATGCACTCACACACAGCTATTTATTTGTCATTTCCCCCCTCCTGCTACACTTCCTCTGTCCATCTTTCTGGCACGCTGCACATGCCTGTCTCCTGTTCATTCTCTGGCTTGCGATGCTGTGATAAATCCACCAACTTTTTTCTCAGTTCCCTGTGCCAGGATTTTTTCAAGCATCACCAAATTAGTTGCGATAAGCTGTCTGTATGTACCTCCTTATGGGAATATCTTGTAGAGAATTAAAGAACTAGCTCAAAGTGTAGAGAAAAGTAGGGCAACGGGAAGCATGGGAATCTCCAAGTATGTGTATAACACATTGCTTTATTCTGGACAGATTACTATTGCCAGGAACAGACTCTGGTACATATGGAAGTGAATAGGAAAAATCAAATGGATCTTAGATGGCAGTGATAATACATCTCTCCTCCAGACTAAGCCCTGTAATTATTTCTCCATAATAGTGTCTTACTTTAAACATGTCTCCTCGGATTCCTTCGTCTTTAACTTTCTGCCAAACTTCTCTCAGTTGCGTGGAAAATAAAGGCTTCACAGCTCATTTGTTTGGGCTTGACAGCACATCATGAAGTGAATCACATACATGTCTCTCCAGGTTTAGTGATTGCTCTATCCAGATAAAAACCTCCAGAAACCGACAAACCGAGTCACACAAAGACAGACTGACATAGACACCTCTCATCTATCCAGCTCACTTGCAGCACACCTCATCCTCACCCCCTGCCTTGCTCCTGTCTCTCTCCTCAATTAGAATAATTACCCCCTGTTCGCTCACACGCTAATCAGTTCATTAAAAACAAAATGGATGAAATTAGCATAGAGAGTGATGGCTGATTTAGCAACTGCCTCAGTGTCATCATCAACACCGACCCTCCTCACCTTAAAAAAAAAGTGTCTGGAACCTGAGCAAACCTAGATCATCTCGGTGTCGCTGATTGCAGCCGCAATGACACTACCATTTGCAAATAATGAGATAATCAGGGATGCAGATGTTTTTGTGTCTTTTTAAGCTGCTTTAAAAAAATCTGTACCAATGGAAGATGCTTTGAAAAGAGTTTTACAACTGTTTCTGGTAGATGTTAACTATTTTTTACTTCATTTGCAAAGTTTGCTGAAGAAAATATCCTCATTACGTTTACACAAGTCTAAACTGTTGATAGAGGGTGGGGGAGGGGGCATCCACGCTTTTATGTTGCTTATTTCAAATGCAAACCCTATCAGCCCAAATTTATTTGTGCAAAATCTCAGTCATCCAGGTTATAGCATATACAAAACAAGCCTAAATGGGATGCAACCATGTCTATGCTCTGTTTGGGGGTTTTCAATCTGTTATTGTCAAATTATACTGTACCCATATAAATAGTATCCTTGGTTCAAAATAAGGTATAAGTGATAATATCAGTATATCAAATGTTTCTGTAAAACAAACCTTTTTTAACCGCAGAAAGTAATTTTTATCACATCAGAAAGCTTTAATGTTTTAAATTGCTGCCAAGTGAGTGGCTGATTCATTATGTGTATTAAACAACTGAAAAGGTGAGTGGATCCTCAGCCTAACACCTCACGTATCTGCTGCTAAAGTTTAGTTATACATATATTCACACAGGTCCTTTGACATCATTTGATTCATACCTATTGACAAGTTCCTGCAAAGATGCGTAACTCTGAAATGTGACTCTATTAAAGGTTTTGCTAATGTGCCAACTATCAGAGGAGTTTAAATGTGAGCATAGAATAAGTGGTTATTGCTTCATTAGTGCAGGTTTGTGCATTTAAAATGGTTAGTTGTAAAATTCAAAAAGAAAAAACAGAAGATCATATGAGTTGATGTTGTTTCAGGGATGTAAAGATTATTTTTCCCGGCCATCCAGAAGTCAACTATCCCCCCATTAAGCTCTAGCCTAATTTCCCAGTGCTACTTGACTTGCGGTAAACCTATTGTTTGTGCTGATTTGGTTTTTAAGATAAAATAATTTTTTATTACGATGATTGTTTAATATTTAGTAAATCACCAGTCTCACAGACCTTTTGCTTTGGCCCTACCATTACCCCTGGCAACCCTATGTCATTTCCTGTCAAGGTCTCGCAGTTGGCATTTCACAATAAAAGCACATATGAACGTTGACAACACAGAATGCTGCAAAATTGTTCTCTATGAACAACTTTTCATTCGCCTTAGGGAGACC
Source organism: Cyprinodon variegatus (assembly GCF_000732505.1). NCBI lineage: Eukaryota > Metazoa > Chordata > Actinopteri > Cyprinodontiformes > Cyprinodontidae > Cyprinodon > Cyprinodon variegatus. Next base: position 481,489 of record NW_015150876.1, on the reverse strand, counting down.
ATCATTTTTTTTTTTTAAGTTTCAAAGGAAATAGTTTGCTTAGGTTAATTCAAATGGAGCTCTGATTTGGTAGGATTTAGCAGGACTTTCTTATAAATCTTACCTCGTGGAAAGCACCAATGCTAGGCAATGGGCAGTGACAGACCGCGCTCTGTGCTGGAGGTAAGTGAAGACAATTAACAATCCTTCTAGGATTAAATTAAAGCATTTTTTAAAGCCACCTAAAAGCATCTTTAGAGCATTCCTTATTCTTTTTCTTTCTTATTTCTACCATTTTTAACATTATTTTTTCTGCATTCTATTTGAAGTGAAATAGCTTTGCCTACAACCTGTCCCTGATTGGCTGTGGGGTCGCAATTTCATTAAATAGTTCAGCTCGTTTCAAATTCACGATCACTGCTCTGTTCTCTCCATGTGGTGCTGCTGTTTGACAGCACCTCAGTTCTTTCTAGCAACACAAGGTGAGAGCGGAGCAGCGAACGCTCTTCAGAATCAGAAATACTTTAATAATCCCAGAGAAAAACTGTGTGGAGTTCACCGCTGGCCACTTCACCATCCTTCACCTCACCGTTTGTATAGGAATTCTATGTGAATTCACCACTAGGGCCATTGCTACCACCTCCTATGTGAACGCACCATAAAAGGCACATCAGGAAGGAATACAGACATCATAAGTCAAATAATTCATGCCTTTGAAAGAAAAAAAAGAAAAAAGCTGCATTGTTGCATTTAGCTTAAAGTATGTCAAAACCATTCAAACAAGGCCTGAGAAATCAAGATAAACAGATGGAAAAGCTAAATAAAAGAAGGCAGCCGAGCTCCATATATCTCAGCGGTTGCTTCAGGCCTTTACTGAATTGTTGCTACAGCGAACTTCACCTCTAAGTTAAACACAGCTGGCTGCAAACTGAAGCGCACCATTCAAGAGGAAGACTTTGACCGACTGTTTAAGCTTTTGCTGCTAATGCCCACAATTTGCAAATTGCATCACCAAATAGCCTTTCAGGAACTCTGCAAAAACATGAGTACACATTTCATCATCCTTCATACAGCAGCTTCAGCATATTTACCATGAGTTACTATGTTCTTTGCTGAACCCTCTCTAGTAATTGCTTGTTTGGTTTGTTCCGCTTTAATGTATATGTACTAAGAAGAATTTTAGTGCCAATAATTCAAATAAAGAAAGCAGTGACAGAGTGAGGGTCTCACCACGATTGAGTGTTGGGGTGCTGTTTATATCTCCTGCCATGAATGAAGATTCTGTCTGCTTTCGAACCGTGTCGTTCCACATCCTACGGATCCGACTCTGGAGGAAAAGCAGAGTGCTGTGAGTGGCAGCTGACACATGCATTTGTGACACTTACATGTTTCAGATCATAAAACAGGTGTTAATATCAGACAATGATAAACAGAGTAAGAAGCATAACTAATTTCTCAAATATGCTTTCAATTTATTTATTTTTTAAGCTTTATAAAGCTCCCGGTCTCAACTAAAAAAAATGTAATCCCCCATTTTATTAAATCATGAATAATCTGTTAATAATCTGATTTTTTATTTTTTTTTATTTCGATCCTATGCAACACTTACTACCTCACATTTGAAATCAAGAAATCACCCACATTGAACATGTCTGTTTAACTCAATGCCAGCTTTCATAAATCCATGCTGCCAAGGGTAACAAACATTTATAAGGTTTAGGTTAAATTACCTTTTCACGTAAGTTCAGATTGCTTTGGATATTTTTTCTCTCTTTAAATTAAATCATCATTTGAAAACCAGCTGCAGTGTTTACTCAGGTATTCACTCTATGGTACGAAAACTCTAATTCAAAAATATTTAAATGTGATAATAAAGAAAAAAACTACATCTGCAGACAAATGTTTTCCATTCTGTCTCCATATGTCCCCACAGCGTATAATGTGCATATGTCGTGTACGGATTTCATAAATCAATGTTGCAGCTGTAATCAGAACTAGGAGGCTCCCTGATCCACAAAGAACAATAGACAAGCATGTCAGACAAAAGAGATTTGGGCTTGGGGTAAAGAGGCGTGCATCTTTGCCACATTATCATGGAGGGTTAATGAGCTTACGATGTGCAAGATGTGATTGCAGTCGCTGATACAATTGTTGCATGTTATTACATTTTGGAAACGCTTGTTTGTTGATTGTAAAGACTACTTGTTTGTGTCTCATATGTCTCTGCCAATCCACATATCACAGCATGAGCAGCACTTCTCTGTATCCTCTGCACTGGTTCCTGCATCTATATAAATAAATAAGCTTCAAAAGATATATTTATAAATGAGTCATCTCTCCTGCAAAGCACCAATCTGCCAACACTCTGCTCTAAGGTAACAGTGAAACTTTCAAAACAAGCTGCGTATATGCAGGTGATCAGGCTGCATTGTTTATTTATAATGCTGTAAATCATGATGTAACTCTGTCGGTCTCTAAGAGACAGAAAAAACAACATTACTGGCGATTAATTTAAAATGTTTGTACCTTTTTCGAGTTCAGTACTAACTGAAAAAGTCCATTTTGCTCTGTTAAGTACAAACCTCCATTCATATCACATGTTTTTACATCCAAGTCTTATATAACAATACTTTCATCCTTTTTATAAATAGCCAAGGACTATACAGAAAAGTTATTGTATTACAAAATATTTTTTTTTTCAAAAACTTCAAAAGAAAAAAAAAAGCTTAGTACAAGTGCAACCATCTTGCAGCAAAGACATATTTCCTATTCTCAGAGAGCAGCACAATTTGATTATTCCAAAGATGTGTAAAGACGTGTGTCCTTGTGACTTTGTGAGTTGATCTGTCTTATCTGCACCTGTCTGTGGACAGCTGCATGGCGAGCTTGGCTGCCGGTGTAGTAGCGGTTGTTGGCACGGAGGCCCGAGTTCTTCAGGGAACCGTGGGAGCTGTTGGTGGAAGAGCGGCTGCAGCAGTAGGAGTGACGCAGACATTTACTGTACTCCTTATGGACCTGCAAAAAGAAGCAGGGTGATTGAGTTTAAAGAATGATCCATAAACAGACTTGCAGTTTCAATAGACTGATCTCAGTGCCGATCAGTGCAGCATTTCTTTCCACAGCCACAGAAAAATGTACTAAATGCAATATATCTGAAAATCCATGGGGAATCTTATTAAATCATTCCTTTGAATTCATGTTTTTTTCTGAATAATATTAATTACAGTGCATTGGTGTTATCTATTCTTTGGCTGGATGGAATGACACAAAGGATACAACACTGTGCTAACAAAAATAAACTATTAAATAACTATTAAATAGGTGTTTAATTATTTAGAATTATTTTGCATGTTAACATTTTTGTCATGTAATCAAAATGCTTGGTCATTTCAACCTCTAAAAGCAATCATTGTTAAATAATGGCCGTATACCTCTATTGGATTTATAGCTATCTGATAGACCCACACAAAGTACATCAAAGTTATGGATTTCACTAGACTTAGACAAACTTTTTTGTCATTTTTTTCATGAATACAAAATGAAATATCTATGCATACAGCTTTTCAGCAATGACTGAGCAGCTTACTGCAGTGAAATTAGCATTTCCATTTATAAAGTGGCGGGAGTGGCGGCCTAGTGGTTAGGGCATAGAGCTTGGAATCCTGAGGTTCTGAGTTCAAGCCCCACTCCCACGGACTGCCACTGTGAGCAAAGACTCTTAACCCCACATTGCTTCCCAATGGAATGGGTTAAATACAGGGAGTTCATTTTGTTGCTTTGTTGTTGCTTTGTTCTTGTGACAGTGTAATGACAATAAAAACAAAGCTAGAGAAGTGCAGCAGTGATCAGCGAGGAAAAAGCTGTTGCAGAACCTGCTGTTCCTGAATCGCATGCTGCAAATCCTCTCTCCAGAGAGCAGCAAGGAGAACGGTCCATGGTGGGTGTGTGAGGGGTTGCTGATAGTGTTACGGGCTTGGGACATCCAGCTCTGGGATGAAATATCTTTAATGGTGGGAAGAGAGGATCCTCTCTGCTGTTCTCACCACTCTTCTGACATTCTTCCAGTCTGAGGCACTGCAGCCTTCACACCACACGGTGAAACAGCTGGTCAGAACGCTCTCTATGGTGCTTTTGAAGTCGTGAAGATTGGCAGGGGCATGTAGGCTCTCCCCATCCTATGCAGGAAGTACAACCACTTATGTGCCTTTTTGACCACTGAGGCAGTGTTTACAGTCCAGGTGAGGTTGTCTGTGATGTGCACTCCAAGGAATTTGGTGTTGCTGACCCCTGTTACAGCTGAGCTGTTGATGAGCAGTTCTGGGTGGTTAGGGTGGTTCTTCCTGAAGTTGACGATGATCAGATGTCATTACCCTGAGGATCAGGGTGATGACATCTTTGGTGTTCTGTCCAACGCGAACTGACTGAGGTCTGCTGGTAAGGAAGTCTAGCAGCGGATTGCAAAGGGTAACGAAGCCCAGATTTTTCGGTTTTCCTATCAGATGCTGCGGGATGATGGTGTTGAAAGCCGAAATGATTGGCCCTCAATCATTTTTTTTTTCTAATTTGTCTAGGATCTATGCATTTGCTTAAGAAAACCAACATAGCATGGTGCTGCCACCACTTGTTTGAACCTAGTAGATCAGGGCTGGATAATTCAAGTTCTTGGTGGCTGGTCTCCTGCAACTTTTAGATTCATACTTGGTCCAACACAACTTAATCATATGGTTGACTTAACTCCTCAGTATGCAGTCAGTTTCTCTAGTCACCTCAATCATCTAATAACTTGATTCTGGTGTGTTGAACCAAAGGCACCTTTAAAAGTTGCAGGATACCGGCCCTCAGGAACTGGAATTGCCCACCCCTGTAGTAGATGGTATGATGTACAGTAAAGGGATTCAGCCACTAAAAGTTGAATAGAGGACCTATATACCCCCGGTGGTCTCACTGATACACATGTTTAAGATATATATCTTGCAAAATATTTGAAATCCTTATGTGTTGGATTAGGGTATAAAATGTTTTTGGAATACTTTTCCAAGGTGAGTTTTATTGTTACCTTCTTTTGCAGTGCACAGTGGAAGATGAAGATGAACATTCCCTGGAAGGCATTGAAAGTGGTGAACAGGTAGGCCATGATCACCGTGTTCTCATTGATAAAGAGGAGGCCAAAGGCCCATGTTAGCCCAAGCAAGAACAGCAGCGCAATGGCCCCAAGAGCCCATGACCTGAGGGAATCAGACAGATATCAGAACATAAAAGCTCAGATCACAGTTTGGTGTATTCAATAAATAAGGTCAGAAAATAGAACTTACTTGATGTTATCCAGGCGACTTGAATCTGGCTTGAGTGCTGAAGAATTGCGAATCATCTTATGGAGAGTGATCATGAGGAAAATGAGGTTGAGCTACAGTGAGAAGATGAAAGAAGTTAACAAATTTTGTAAAGAAATTTCCAAAATGAAGGAATTCTGTATGAGTACTCTTGATAAAAAAAAAAAAAGTAAGTTGAAAAGTATAGTGTTTGACAAGCTTATACCATAATGACAAATGACACAGGTCCAATGAAGCTCCAGATGAAGTAGTTATCCACTCTTAGCCAGCATCTGGAGTGGCAAAGAGGAGAGAGTTAAATGTAGCTAAGCCCAGGAACAAATATACAGACACAGTGAGTCACATGCACACACAAACACACACAGGCAGGCATACGAACATTACATCCCTGTCTCAGCGGATTATGTTATAAAGGCTAATCATCGGGCTTCAGCTAAGTGTGCTCAGAAAACCCAGTCAGTGGGGAGGCACGAGAGCCACTCACACAGCACTGCATATTACATTCCCAGCTGGGGGAATAACATAATCCTACTTCTCAATCTGCAGGTGCAAAAGGCCTGTCTTCACACATACGCTTTTTTGGTCCCATAGCTCCTGTAGTCTATGGCTGCTGAGATGCCCACCACCAGCGCGGGGAAGCAGTAGCCGCACAGATAGTAGTACTTTTTGCGTGAGTACTCGCTCTCAAAGACCTCCACGAGCATGAGATAGAGTTGCACGCCTTCCAGACACATCCAGGAGAAGGCAGCCAAGAAGAAAAAATGGAGAAGGCCCGCAAAGATGGGACAGACGATCTGAGGGCAGCGGTAAGGAGGAGGGACGACAGAAGAGGAGACGAATTAGAAAAATAGGACAAAGAAGGGGGTGTCATTAAAAGTAAGGCATTTTAACAAGTGAAATTCAGGAGAGAACAGAACAGGGTCACTATCAGGTACTAAACAAAAAAAGGAGGAACAAATGAAAAGCTGCCCCAGGGTGATAAGTTCTGTGCATTTTATTGAAGAGTAATGCATTACCTTGTCTAGTAAAGGTTTTATAGAGTAAATTAATGATACAATGCCTCAATTTCAGTTGAACAGTAAAAAAAAAAAAAATATATATATATATATATATATATATATATATATATATATATGAAGTTCTGTAAATGTCATTCTCAAGTTAGTTATGCATAGAAGCTAACCTGACCTTTTGACTCCATCTAATTTACTGCATATAAGTGAGTAAATTGAGTTTTAAAGGAGGCTTCATAATGCAAAAAGGACATGTAAAATCTTATTAAATTACCAAAAAAAGAAAAAAGCTCAAATATGAGTCGAAAAGGGAAAAAGAGCAGGTATTAGAGTAGGCTCTGTGGATAAAAACTCACATGATATTCCGTTTTGTCAATACCGATGAGGAAGAGCAGCTCAGCGATAAAGAGGTTGATGCAGAGGTTCTTGTGGATTGTGTTGCGGTCAGTCTGCAGACCCCGCAGGAAGCAGAAAGTGGAGATGCAGATGGCCAGACACACCAGGGAGATGACGATTCCCACCCAGGTGATCACGAACAGGATCAGTTCGTGCATCCGGCCCTGGTGGATTAAACAATGGAGAAAAAAAAAACAGGTGTAAGAAACGGGGAGCGCAAGAGAGGAGGGGCTAGAAATACACAATTCGCCCATTACAAGTAAAAACTGAGACAAAAATAGAACATGGTGGAAGGAGAATAGTGGGACAGAAGATGAGCAGCAGAAACAAAAGAGGGATGGATGGAAAAAGAGGGTGGGGATCGAAAGAGCCAAATTGCCTTATTTAATATTTGTAAATATATGCACAGAGCTAAAATGTGAAGACAAGAGACAAGGCATTCTGAAAAAAAAAACATGACATTTAAATTCATGTGAATGTCAGCTAGAAGTAGTGGGACATGAATTTGTAAGCTGTTGCCTCCCTGAATGTCAGCGTGAAAGAAGGAAAAGAGAAAATTCAAAACAAAGAGCTTGTCAGCCTCGAGAAGGGAACATTATTGTGCATGTGTGTGAGGGTGTGTGACTGCGTGAGTGCTAATGCTCACGCGAATGAATGTGAGCATAAATTAGCCCACTTCCATTTTAAATGTGTGTCTGCTTGCCACGCCCTTTTTTCTTACATCCGCCTCGTGGTGAGCCATGAGCACGGCGAAGTTGGTGAGGTGGCTGCAGGAGCATGTGGTGTGTGTGCTGTTGGTGTCCAGCAGCCTGCAGCCCTGCGAAGACCACTGGCCGGTCATGGAGCGCTCAGAGTAGTTCCAAAACGAACAATTTGGAGTGTAATAATTCTTATTCTGCAGAAAAGAGAGACAGTTGATGCTTGGGATTATTTTAATGCTGAGTAACTTGAGTGTAGCTTAAGGTCACATTCTACAGGATGGACACTTTCCCTCTGGAGTTCAGATAGAAACTTCAGTAATCATCCATTAATATCATATATTCATGCTCTATTCTAGGTCTGATGTTTGATTTCTCAAATAATGTGTTATATTTATGGCAGATATAAAGGCTTTGTGGTCTTGTGTGTAAATAGAACATTACAAAAAAAAGTCTGTCGGATCATTAAGATGTTTTTGACAAACGTGAAATGGGTCTTTGTGTTCTTCTGGTCAAAAGTTTTATTCTTTGCACTGGAACTTTCCTATGGATAAAATTTTTGCATAGTATCTTTCTTATTTTTGACTCACTAAAACTGATCTTAGCTCAACTAAATGACGCCAACGGAGCTCCCAATAATTTTCTGCAGCTGTGAGATTTTGTAGGAATTATTTTAAAGGAACTAGAGGCAGGATGAGGGAATGAGACTGACGACTGACCCGACTAGTGCTGCGGGTAAGTGCAGCCACCAGCCAAGGTGGCAGAGCAGCGCACATAAACATGGAAAGGCTGTATTCACAGCACTGCACTTGTAATAGTGTAACGCTGTTAACTGTTTGATGGTTTACAACAAGACCTCTGCACATATTCAATCACAGCAACAAGCACCAGGTCAAGCAAATCTTCTAACACTGTGACTTCCTACAGCATCAATTTACGTACATCGATAGGACTGATCAGGAGATTCCAAACCCAAATTGTAGCGTATTATGCAGCACAAGGGCTAGTCAAGGCAGAGAGATAGCTTTATCACCCCTTAGCATAAAAAAGAACGGACATGCATGTGTGTTCGCTTAAAAATTCCTGCCCCTAGTTGAATTTAAAAGGCAAATGTAATTTTTTGTATTTTCTATTCTCTATTTTCTTAGATACTTGTATGATGTGCTGCCTTCAATAATTGTTGTCAAGCCTACTTTATATTGTTTGACAGGTTCTATTTGATTTACCATGTTGGTTCAGGTTGGCTTAGGAAACTTTATTCCTTCATATGTTAAATCATCATTTGAGAAAAGCATTTTTTTATGAGTTAATTGGGGTCAGGAAAAAACATGATAATATGAGCCAAAAAAAAATAAAAATACCTGGAGATGTTTGAGAGTGAAGATCACCGGCTGAGTGAGAAACACTCTGCTGGATTCTTTGTTGATGGAGGCAGCGATTACATGAGAGTTAACCGCCAGGCGCTTCCTTTCATAGCTCGGTCCCTCCATTTCTATCTTAACTGTAGCATTCTCAGTGGACAAGAAAGACCCCAAATTTTTGTACAGAATGAAAACCACTTTTACTTGCCCTGCAAAAGATAAGATGAGACAGTTCGAATCAATATTAAGGTGTGAAAACAGGCAGTTGTTAATCTAAAAGGGGAGATACACAAAAGCATGAAGGAGGGGGGAGACAGGAGTAAAATAGAGAAATGAGGACATAATGTGGAAACAGCAGCAGAAATGGCAGAGATGGAGAGAGGAGAGTGACAGAGTGAGTGAAAGGGAGATGGAGAGAGGGAGTTAGTGAAGGTTAGAATGATGGTAAGGACCGTTTCATTTTGACTGGTGCAAGAGAGCGAGATTTAATGTGGAGGGCAATGGAACATTCATCCCTCAAGCATTCACAGATCTCTTATTATTCCATATGAATATTTCATGTGGGTTTGTTTCAATCATTCTAATCTCGTTCCCACTGCAGAGCCCAGCAGAGGCAGAAAACAGAGGGAGGGTAGGGATGAGGGGGCCACTGAAAGAGGAGGGGAGCACGAAAGGATGATGGGGGGTTGGGAACAAGAGAGATGTGACATGGGGATAAGATGGTGGAAAGACTAAGCGCGGGAATGAGGAAAAGAAACAAGAGAGAGTGCTGAGATAGCTGTGCCAGGCTGGGGCCGATTGTAATCTACACGCCTCCCCAGCTATTCTATTAAGACTGCTGTTAAGAAACCATCAAGAAAAGAAATTGTCTCAGCGCTTTTGTTAATCTGATTAGGCTGTTATTATGAACCAATGACTAAGTCAACTGCATGCAGATTGTTTTAAGATTGCAAAAAAATGCAAATGAAAACATAACCAGTGTGAGATGCTAAGAACTGTGCCATTTTTCAGATGTAGGGGTGACCGAGAAGGGGAGTGAAGTCTGCTGACCATTCCGACTGTATTGCTTGATGGTGGAGGCTGAAAGCTGGATGGTGCTGTCACTAGCGTAATTCTGTGGGAAAGATAAATCCTGCAGGTCCATCTCTGTGTTGACAACGTGAACCTCCAGATCTGGTTGTAAAAACAGAGAGCCATAAACCCGACGCAGAGCTTCACTCAGAGGTTTGTGGTCTATTGTATCCTAATGCGTGTTTTCTCACCAACGCTGGGGGCTCGGTCAGAGAAGCGATTCCCGTACATGTTGTTAGCCAGGAGGAAAGCTCCTTTTTCCAGGACGTCCAGGAGCATGGTTGCAGTGTGAGCCTGCTCAGTGCTGTTCATATCTTGCCAAGAGTCCAGGGCCTCAGGACGCAGTAGGTTGTCTACTGTCTGAACAACCGCCTGAGGCATAAAGAAGCAGAAACATTTCAAAAATAGAGAAGTCTTAAGTTCTCTAATGTGATAAATGAAAAGATTTAGATTTACTGTAGGACTTTGCCCTGTGGACAGTAGAATCATGCATACCCACTATAAGGTACATTTCTTAGCATTAAGTCCTTTGAAGAGCAGCTAAATTAAGTATCAGTCGTGAGATTAACATTGAAGGCAGAGGATGTAGAATCTTAAAAAAAAAGGATCTATAAAGAAAACTACATTTTTCTCTTGATGCATCTTAAAAGTTTATTAAATCTGCCATAATACTGTATAAAGATAGAGGTCTATAAATAACCGATAACTAAATGTTGCTCAATTTTATCCTTTTGAACAGTTCAGTTTTATCTGTCATCTGAAACTCCTTGGGAATCTCACAGCTAAGGTAAGCATCACTAAGAGCCCATCCATTTAATGTGCATAAGCACAAAGAAAGGGCCTTTTGTCCGTCTTCTGCATTCCTTTCATGGGTATTTTAGCCCATCACGAAGGAGCCTGCAGATGGGTATCCAAACAAAACAAAAGGAGAAATACAAACTTTAATCACAAGGGGCTACGTTCCACGGAATAGACGACAAAAGATCGGAAAAAGAACATCGAAGAGGAAAGTGACTCGTCCAGCAAAATTCGACAATAAATACTGTATGTGTTGTTAAACCACCTATGCTAACTCAATTGTTTCTTTTTAGGAAATGTACGGTGCTGTAACTTCTTCCATTATTACCAATGTCTGAAACCTTCTGCTGAGACTGAAAGCAAAAAGATGAAATAAATGGGCTTTAACTGCCGTGAACACAGACAGACACAGATCTATATAGTGTGATTTGCCGTGCAACTTGTAAACATTGTGCTATATGCTAATATAAAATGATAAAGATTTTTCAAATGAAAACATTAAATTAATTAAAATACCATCTCTACTTTGGTCTTTGTTTAAAATAAGTTATGCAAACATGTAACGGAGCTCTGTAATATTAACTGCTTTCTCACACTTATGGTAAAAAGTTCCCTTTGGTTTTAAAATAATGTGATACCTGTTTAATAATTTAGAGCCACTTATTTTGAATTTAAACAGCTTTCCCACTTGTCCTATTTGGGGGGAATCTGTAGATGGATAGTTACTTAGAGGGAGATAACTTAGTGACCTTCGCTCTGCTTTTGTGAACATTATTGTTTCATTTAAAAATTAATTTTGTTATTAAGATTTTTAAAAAAGGTGTAAACAATAAAAAATAAAGTATATTTTTATGTATTTAATTTAGAAAAAGATAAAAATGCTTTTAAAAAATGTGGTACCGTAATTCAGAGCTTAGAATAAATGGTGATCTAAAATCGCATAAAAATAGTTATTACTTTTCGGTTGTTGGTTTTGCAACATTTAGCTTCCAATACCGACTACACCTGGTTATGGATGACTAATCAACAGATAGTCACTCATTAACACCTTTTTACAGCTTAACACCGTTCTCAGGAAGTGCTATTAGCTGTTAATTAGTGATCATTAATTACCAATTTTCTCCTAAATGTGCTTATACTGTGTTCGTAATGATTAATATTGTGTACAATGCGATGCAGTGCAAACATGTTTGATAAGATATTCAACTTACACGTTTACTGGTAATTATTTCCAAGAAGCTTTCAACTCTCCTGCAATTCATTTGTTATTATGCTATGTCAGACATATTACCATTCTATTTCACACTTACAATTCATTTAATGGCAATTTTGATGGTTGTATCAGCTATTCAATTTATTGGAGTAGCCTGCTTGATGAATCATGTAATTCTCTTGCTCAGACCTCTCAAAAATGAAGGATAGACTGCCGTGCAGAATAAAGAGCATTGCTGTTAAGAGAATGAATTGAGCATCAGAATGCACTTCATTCCCAGAAGAAGAAAATGGCTGAGGGTGTTTGTATGATATCCTTGGTTCAGTGGTTATTATACAAAGCTACCCTGCAGAAAGTGACAGAAAGTAATAGCCCGGTAACATTCCAAGCTGCATGCTTTGCATTCATCCTGCAGAAACGGAGATCAAAAGACGTGGGGTCAAATTACAACAGGAAGCAGAGAGGTCATGGAAAATAAAAGACTGGGTGCTGCAGAGTGCTGCATTTTATCATTACAAAGAAGCATACACAAAACCATTTTCTTGATATTAGATAAGAGCTTTCCCAAAGCCAGAGATATTGCATACATATTGAAAACGGGCAGAAGGGTGTCATAAGACAAACTGTTGCTTTTTATACTGTGGTCAAATTACATTTCTCTAGGCAACAGGTATTGTACCTTATTGTGCAATATAATGGGGCTGAGGCTGATATTAAACATACACTATAAACTCTATCACACTGCGGCAAGATTATGCTGCAGGCCAATACGATATCTTTATTAAGTGACACCAGTTCACAAATATACAAAACAAAATCCACCACTGGCAAATAAAAACTGTAAACTGATTTATGTTAATTAGAGTGAAGGTTGTTTGTCCTTCAGCATAAACCAGAATATGTAAGTGATGATTCAAAAGTCCGGACACTGACTGATTTATAAAGTGATGACCACAAAGTTATTATTAAAGTTAGGTCTGAGGTGGCTATTCAAATAATTTTGTTTTTGAAGTGTAAGTAAATTTTTTTTTTTACAAACATATATGTTTATGTATTTGTCTTTTATTGTTTATTTGGTGTATTATTTTCATTTAATTGTTCTAGATCTAAAAGTTCCTTGGTGAAAAGTCACCTTTTGGAAACATTGTTTAAAATAACCTTTGCATGGTGGGTTTTATACTTAAACATTGACTTAAACTTACTAATACATTGACCGCATTTAATTCATTCAAATGTGTTTTATTTTATTTGTTTTATGTACAGCACTTTGCAATTTCATCTCTAAAAATATCATTTATAAATTAATTTTACTTACATAGTAAATATATAATAGTGATGGATACCATATTCTCAAATAAAGGATTTAAATGAGCTAATTTGAATGTTTGTTGTAGACTTAAGATTCAGTTTACTATAGAGAATACAAGGTACAATAATTTGTATATTTTTCCAATATCGGGATTCAGTAAAATCATTTTTAAACCTCCATTTCAAGGGCACTTAAACAACAGCTTTAGCTCAGATGACTGGATAAGTAATACAAAACAGGAGATTAATCCGGACTGTATTGCTAAAGTCGAGTGCAGCTTTTAATGTACTTGATTACAATTTACTGCTGGAAAGATCTTGTTGTATCATTTTGAATATTCTGCAATTAACTGATTAAAAGTTATTTAAAGCTACAGTGTGTAATAATTACAGGGATATACAGTCAGAAATGTAATATATTATACATAACTATGTTATTTATCATCATCTATGAGCTCAGCCTCTTAACCTTAATATTTGCGTTGCCTTAGAATTCGTTATTTATAATTACATAGGAGCGGGTCTCGCAGCCATGGAGGCAGACATCTTTGCGCTACGGCAGCGCAGAGCCAACAAACTAGCGATTGCGAGATCGCCAAAACGTCACAACGATGTAGAAAAAATATTTATTATCTTAAGTCTACATGAAATCTATACCCTACACAGACTAATGAAATACTATCTGTAAAATTATCTATGTAAACAAACCTCATCACTTGAGAAGGTAGGTGATGCGGACGTCGTGGAAGACATTTTGTCCCGTAACGCTCGCCGTACTGTTGGGGGGGAGAAGCGGTGGGGGAGAGATGTTCATGTTGCTGCAGTCTGACCACTAGATGTCGCTAAAAGTTACACACTGTAGCTTTAAAGAATCTAGATTTTATTGTGCTATTTAATGGTAGTAATTTTGCAATAAAGCCTCTGTAGTGAGAAGTGACACAAGGTAGACGTCTTGGACCACTGTTTTTGTTTTCACAAAAAATGTCCCTTTTATTTTTAAGCATGCCACTATTGTCCTACATGTAATGATTCAACCAGAAAACTAGATTAGTATTAGATTATTGAACTATTTGATTAAAACTGAGAAGACTAAATGTATGGCACTTGGATCATCTTAGATTTTCAAAAGATTATCCTGTTTATAATCTGTCAATAGGAGGCATAATTAAGACTGACCGTTTCATTGATGTGCTCAAGCATTTGTCACTTTATTATTTGATAAGTGTGTTTTTGTTACCTGCCTGTCAGGCTACATTCAGAGATCGATACATTATAATAATGTTGATTTTATAGACACATATTTGTTGCATATTTTTTCTATTCACTTCGCCTTGCTATGAGTTGCAGGAAATAATAGTCAAGACTCCAGAAAGAATAACTGTTTTAACAATAAACAGAAATCTAAACAAAACAAAGATTATTCATAACACTGAGCCTGGGGAATTTCATTCACACAAACTTGTCTGCACCAGAATGTAACTTGTCTGTATAAAAATTCAGAGAACAGCTTTATTCTGGGTATGTAAAGAAGACAGGCATAAAAGAAAAATCTACCTGGATATATGCTCGACAATTCTGCTCTCGCTTCTGGAACTGGAGGGAAGAAAACAAAGCTGGGTTTTGTTAAACTGAACAAAGAGAAGATAACAAATAAACTAACAGCCTATAGCGAAATAATGCAGTTTGATTAACTTGACCTTTGCTTTCTAATTTTTGATACATGCATCCAGAATGCATGAGTTTAATTACAATTTCTATTACCTTATTGTAGTTTCGCCCTGCTGACTCTTTATTCCTGGGCTTAAGGGCTTGCAGCTGGGCATCCAGTATATCCAGCAGCTGCTCAATCAGCCGGACAGTCGAACTAATATCACCGGCTTGGATTCGTCCCCTCGTGTGGTTCACTAGCTCACTGGCTATGTTGGGAGCGTTCTCTCCACTCTTTATCTGCATAAAAGAAAGAGACAGATTTATTTGCAAATAACACACACAAGCTTCCCTCTAATATTAGGCGTTTTTGTATCGTTGTAAATAACGGCAGACCTTGCAGTACACACCATGAAGTTTTTATTATCGTTGGGTCTTTTTCACTTGCAAATTGCAGCCTTTGCAAACACACTGCAATTGCAATTGATTTTAGCTAAAAAGAGATGGTATAATGGATTCTTCCAATGGCAGTTCTTTTAAAGGTGATGCTGTTTATCCTTCAAAGCACACACATATACCTAACAAAGGATTCAGGGAGATCCATCGGCAGTGCACATGGAAAAATAACTAGAAAGTCCAATATAGCTGCTTTCAGCACATATAATGCTTAGACATTAAATTAACAACTAAGTGACTGATCTTCAGAAGGTTTGCATGTCTTAAAACAGGTGCCAAGGTGTTTGTACACGCAGATCTTCAAAGAAGGTGCAAAGTGATGTGTGTTTGCAATTCAGCAGACAGCGAGTGCAACCAATGTTTTGCATGTGTCTCTTCATGCAGATCATATTCTAATGACCAAATGGTGCAAATTTATGGATGGACGATATGCAAATGTAAACATTTACCATGTGCAAAACTGGTTTTCCTAATCAGAAAATTGGTTTTGCATCTTTTTTTCTTAGTTCTGAAAGTCATGTGCAAACAGATGCCTCTATACCAAACCTACAATATCTGCAAAATGTTGCCACAAAGGAGGCATCGTGCCAGAGGAGGAAAGATATCCTGTTTATCATAAACAATAGTAGAAAATTGATAATAAAGAAAAGTGTCTTCAGGCTAGCTGAAATTAATGCAGCATAAAACAGCAGACGATCTTTATACACTTAAACCCAGCACATGAAATTGCAAACAGATCAGGCATCAAATGTGGGCAACTTTTGTAATTGCCGGTGAAGCTGTATATCTACTTGCCACTTAGTATGTAGCCAACAGAACAACACAAAAAACAGAGCAGTTGTTGTGTTGTTTAACAATCACATGACCTATGGTTTTGTTACGCAAGCACGGCTCTTTTCTTGGATTTTTAAAACAAAATGTGGCGACATATGGCTGGCATGAAAAGGTGGCAGGCTGTAAATGACCAAAAGGGAAATGAAGAGGAGGACAAAACAAAAAAATATTTAAAAGAGAGGTCTTAATATAAGTGGAAAGCTTTGGCAAGTTTTGGGACTGGCTGGTTTCACGACAGAGGGTATCTGCTGTCTGGATTGGCGTATGTACGGTGCAGAGAAAGCCAGTCAGAGTAGACCTTGCTGAAAAACCCAGCTGCTGCATTGGAGGGAGCAGAGGAGAGTGTCTGCTCTTCCTCCTCTTCTGAGGACTCAGAGCCCTCAGTCTATGCTCTCTGAAAGGGTTTTTAATCATTGCCTGACCTTGAAATTACAGTGAAATATGGTTTGGATTCTCTTAATGGTGTTATTGCTGTTATAATTGTTGTTTATCTAAACATTATATAATCAAAATATTAAACTTTTCTTGAAAGGGAATAAATAATGTATAATATTAAAATAACATTTTGATATTAATGTAATGTAAAAATCTAAAAGGACAAAAAAAATTGAACTTTGACTAACACGGACAAAGAAATGGTTATACATTTAATTAAATTTGCAAGGAGACCATCAGTAAGATGATTGGCTGTGTTTCTATGATTTTGTATTTTAAATGCTGGTCATAACAGGTCAGATACATTTGAAAGCCAATATGTAGGTCTAGCCATAAATGAGATCAAGTTGGTTACTAACCCAACATCACTTAATGTGTAATTTGGACAAGTCCAAAAACCATGCAAAGTGATTAACCTTTATTTTAGGAATCACAAAATTAGGGCGGGTGGCCAAAAAAGTTAACTCTACGCATTACTTAAAACAAATAAAAAATGTTTTTGAAAAACAAAAGAGGCTGCAAAGAGACATGGAGCTGAGTATGTGTGCGCATGTCTTAACAACAGGGATATTTAACTTCCTCAATGTAATAAAATGTAATAAAGTACAATTATGTTTCATGATGTTTTCATTTTTGTTCATAGCCCTTTGAGATAGGCTACATTTAAGCTCCTGGTTCATCTGTTTTGTTTGTTTTACTGCCTGCTTTTATCATGTTTTTATCTTTTTTTGCTTTTATTCTGCTTTTATTTTCCTATCATTGTATTGTTTTGATAATTATCATCTCCATCTCCATTGCTTTGAGCATCATCTTCCTTTAACTACCTCCGTAACATTTACTGTAGCCTGTAGGCCTGTAATTCACAAATTGTAACGGAAAAGGAACAATTCAGTTTGCACGTCGTAATATTTGCAAAACAATCTTAGCAGATCATCTGCCAAACATTTATATGTCTGTTATATATAACTGTTAAAATCTGTTATTGCAAATACTAAAAAAAATGCTCTTGTTATTTAGATTCTTTGAAGATCAGGTCTAAGTATAAATGCTTATGGATCAGCACAAGGTTTTAATGTTTAGTGTCTGCACTGGTGTTATTTATAATTAAAATCAGACGCTTCAATTTGAATGGACTTTTAAAAACCCCTAGTCTTAGTTAAGTTATTGATAAAGTGAACTTTTGTAATCAGTAAAAGTTTGAACATGTCCACAAACATCTGAACAAATCCTCTCTTTCATTAGTTTAGCTCTTAGGAAACAGAAATATTTTTGGTACTATTACCGCTCCTAAAAAAGACAAAGTTTATTTTCTTGTAATGTAATATTTTCGCTTCTTTCCTTTGTTATTTTCATATTTTTATTTAACGATAAAGATAAAATACAAAGATAAAAATACAAGCCAATCTTCGCTGGAATTGGACAGTAGACATATAAAAAAAACTGCAGGCTAGCATGAATCTAATTATATTTGTGGGCAAAAAAAAGAAGTTAATTAAGCATTATGAGCACATGCCTTGTAATAAAGGATCTCTATTTTAATCAGGAGAGCCTTGGAGATATGTTAATGTAATGTCAGATGTGGACAGGAAAGGTGTCCAGGTGAGAGGGGCAGAAGAAAGGGACGGACCCCTGACCAGGGATGTGGCTTCAGGTCTCACCTTCTGTGCCACCTGGTTGACCCAGGGGGAGGTGCAGTTACTTAGGTCAGGACCCCGTGGGTTCCAAATGACCTGATCCGCCAGGCACTGGAACGAAGCAATACCTGGAGAAAAAGCAGCGGGAGAGAAAGAAGGGTGGAGGGGAAACGAGAGACGATAAGCATTAGATGACTGCAATTAAATGGAACAGTGTGAAGGAGAAGGATGAACAGGGAGCGTGTGATAGTTTTAACCTGAAAGAATTAAGCAGAATGAATTTTAAATATGTAAGACTCAATGTTTGAAGAAGAGTGTGAAGAAATAAAAGGAAGGAGAGTGAAAGAGAGATTTGAGGCTGAATGAAAAAGGTTAAATAGCAAGTGAAAACAGGAGTAAAGAGGGAGGAAGCCAGACTGTATTCTTTCACATCACATAATATTTCATCTCTGAACACAGTCACACATAAAGAACATCAGATATGATTCCGCACTGTCGAATAATAACACCTGACGGAAGCGTGTGGCTTCTACAGAATCTTATTTCCACTCTGGTGTTTTTGTTCGGTGTGAGGGTTCAGAGGAAGGACACCATACAGAGACAAAACCGGGGAGGGGTCTATCTGCTGCTGCTGCTGCTAACACAAATACCTAACATCAAGTCACAAAGACAAGGCAGAGGAAAAGAGGATGGGGACCACACAGGACAAAAAGGGAAGCAATTGGACAAGCATAGATGACAGAGATAACGATGAAATGCTTCGTAGTCATAGCGGGATCATAGCAGATGTGGTTTTCTTTCATCTGCTACTTTCTCACTGTCTCCTGCTGATTTATTTTTTTTACCTTTAGCATTCAGCTTTTCTTTATATGTTTTTCCAATACAGAACAGGTTTAAAAAGTAAACTAAGATGAGGACTACATCTGCTTCTAAACACCTAGAAACAATAAAATCAATTGAAGGAGGAGGAATCGAGGACATGTCTTTGTGTGACTTTTTTGACAGGTAGACGTCTTTAAGTACATCGAATAGCAGAAAGGAAAGTAAAGCCAGTGTTGTGTGGCCTTTCATTTGATTATGTGCCACTTTCAATCAGCTCTGATTCCATGGGAGATGAACCTTTCATTTGTGGAGGATGAGTTTTTATCAGTGAGTCCTTAGAGACTGTGCACACTGGTGAGACCAACACAGGGACAGAAGGAGGCTACAACGGAAAAAAAAACAAGCAGGAGAGCACAAACATACTGATGGCTTGGGAATGTGCAAGAATATATATGGTAACAACCCACAAGTATGGAAGACAGGGTTTAAAACAAAATTGTTGCAATTATACATAGTGCCTTGCAAAGGTATTCATACCCTCTAAGACTTTCAGCATTAGTTATGTTAAAAACCAAAGTAGATATAAATCTGAACACTGTAAATTACAATTATATTTACTCCAGCTTTACTTTTAAGCCTAATACTGGAAGGAACCTACAATAGTTAGAGGCTAAAATAGACTCTTATCACCTTCCAGAGCTAAAAGGTTTAGATCCAACCATTCTGATTTATTATTATGGCCTAGTCAAAGTCCATCTATATCCAGGCTGGAAATCTAGAGCTAGATAAATCTGCTGGCATCTATGTTTGTCAGCTTTTTCTAGTGCAGGATGTCAAAGGCAGGTTTTTAAACAATGCTGAATGCAAATTCATGAAACTCTTCACAAATTTTCATTTGTAAGTCATTTCAAAACTTGTACCTTTCTTTTTCTCTGCACAATAACAAATAACCTTAGATTGGTCTATTACTATCATGAAATCCCTGTAAAATAGTTTCAAGAGAAGAATGCCTTTGAAAGACTTTCAGCATAAGGACCCTTTAAACAGAAATGTGCTGCTATCCTCACCCAAGGATCCTTTAGGACAAGGACGATCAACAGTTTCCCCTCGCTGAGTGGTTGGCCACTGGATACCCCGGATGAGCTTAGTCTCACAAAAATACCGTTGTGGGCCTTGAGGAGGGGGAGGTGGCCGACGAGTGACGGGTACCGTGGCTGTGATTGGACGGAGATCAGGTTGCTTGTTAATGGAGCCGATTGGGCGTGAGGTGGGGGCCAGAGGACGTATGGTAGAGGGACTGGCACTGGAGGTGAATGGTCTAGCTGGTGGAGTTGGGGTCACTTGAGTGGTGGTCAGAGGGCCTGAAAATGAATCAAAGGGCAAATTAAAATTTTCAATCCGAAGAAAATCTGTGGAACATTTATAATAAATCAAAAACAAAATTAGACATAAAAATTAAGAAACACAAGACATATGTGTTTGAATGTAAAATGTTCCTCAGAAGCTTAGTTCAAAACCCAGCAATCAGGGTAACAAACAACTTTTAAACCTCTTAACCACTCTCCAAAGCAATAGTAGGCAGGGGAAGAAAAAGCAGCATTGCAATTCAGAGATAAATCAATAATTTATCAAATGCATCATAGAAGTCACCATCACTAACAACCAACCCTGATGCGAAGATAAAAAGCCAGACATCAAAACTACAAAATCCTATCAGATCAAAGCCAGAGATGTCGTGCAGCTCTGCAGCTGCTCATTCCTCTCTTTAACTAATCAAACCGTCTTACTAGTTTGTATGTAATTTAGAACTACAGCACATCTCAACCATCCTCTCAAAATAATGATATAACCAAAACAAAATGCCACGCCCATTTCAACATTCCAGTTTATCAGGCTGGTGATGAGTTTTTTTATTATTCATTACACACTGACGTTGATATGAGGTGCCACTGCAGTTGTATGGGAAAAAGCTTCTCCATGTTGCTGCCATGCTGGAGGATAATTTACTATCTGAAGCTCCCAATTTAGAGAAACATTCTACATGAACTGCCTGATGGCTTCTCAGATGAAGAGAAATAGCGTTGTGGGTCAGAGTTAAATATTTAAGCTGTTACTTAAAGTGTTTTGCAAACTTAAAAGGACCATCTGAGAGACAAAACACAGGTTCTTGCTAAAATATTTAATTGGAGCACATTATCTGTTATTATATGCTTTTCTTGGAATCATTCCTTACCGGTAGTGGGGTCTGGTGGTCCGAATTCAAGTGGGTAGCGTAGGACATTGTAGTTGTTCCAGACGTAAAGCTGGTTGTCTCGAGGGTTGTAGTCCACAGATGATATATACTGGTAGGGATTTGGGAAAGCAATGTTGACTGGCTCCTCACGCGCACGGTTTGTGTTGTAGGCGTACATCAACAGGTCGCCGCCTGCTTCGCTGTCGTCGTCCTGGTAGACTGACCGCACCGCATAAAGAACGCCACAGGCCATAAAGGCGTTGGAAGCCATCCTCTTGTCGAAGCTTGTCTCCCAGGTGCCTTCAAAGCGAAGTGTGTAAGGGTTAACCTGCAGAAAGAACATTAATAAAACTATGGGATCTTTGGTGATGAACCAACACAAAGCAATGCATCATTGTGATAAGGATGGAAAAAGCACTGAACTTCTTACAAATCCAAACTGTTCCGTGCCTATATTTTTTCATGGGGGAGTGTTGGCCTAGTGATTAGAGCAATGCACTTGCAATCTGAAAAGGTTGCAAGTACCCAGTTCAATCCCCAAAGCTGGCAGTCTGGGTCTCTGAGCAAGGCCCTTAACCCCACACTACTCCCCTGGCACCACAGTGGCAGCCTACTGCTCCCCGGAGGGGATGGGTTAAATGCAGAGTTATTTTTCACCATTGTGAGATCAATAAATTTAAATTTCTATCCTTTCTAAATACACATATTTGTTGATTTATTTAATAACTTTGTCAATTATTGGTATAAAATTTTGTAAACTGTAGTAAGACTATAGTCTTTTTTGCGAAAAAGCTTGATCCAAGTTAGCAATTTTAAAGCCCTGCCAAGGAAGGGTGATTTCTAAAAGGTCCAGACTACATTTGGAGTTTCTTAGAAATATGATTTAATTCACATTAGATTGGAGGAGCATATGGTGTCAAATCTTTTGCAGCTTTTATCAATCTTTTCTCTGGGATTTTCCAATATTACGTTTTATTCATCTTGCTTTAAACTTTGATCAGCTTTCCTGTTCCTGGTAAAGAAAACAACACCATAGCCTGATGTTGTCACCACCATGCTACACAATAGTAGCTGCAGTGCAGAGTTTTCTATGGATACCCGAAATGATCTCAACTAAGCAGAAAATCTTTTTTTCAGATGTTTGTTGTGTAGATTACAAGGCTAATGACATATTGTAAGTTTGAGTCTGTTGTTTGACTTGCAAATGTGCTGCTTTATCTGCAGATCTTTGCAGCCTCTCCAGAGTTAGGACGACTTTTTCTTTAAAACCACTTGAGTTAAATGCTTGAATATTTAATTATATATGTAATGACTTTATACAATATAAACATTTTACTTTCTTTATCAGTGATGAAGGTGTTTGTTTTTTTATGCAGGACTTTGATAAACATTTGGCTAAGCAATTAAGTTTTCTTTTCACAATTATGTACTTTTTAGTGTTGATCATTTTCATAAAAATCCCTATTAAAGTTTATGGCTCTTTGCTAGTTCACATGTTTTTGTCATTTAATTTATGCTGAAATTATTTCAGTAAGCATATTAAAATCAGCTTCAGGGTTTAGAAATCCATAATCCGGTAAACATCTGAAAATCCACTCAGGTTTAAAAAACTTAAAGAATAATTCTATAGAGTAAATATTAAGCAGAGGAAAGCAAACCTATTAGTCTAAGTATTGTTTATGAGGAGTGCTGCAGAAGATAAGATATATATTTGAAAACAAACCAACAGCAGGTATAAAAATAATATAAATCATTCAGCTCTTCACTCAGTGATCCAATTTTGAGATTATTTTGCAAACAAAGCAAAAGTGAGGCATCCTGGGATTGTCAAGGATAAGGGCATCCTTTTAGGTCATAATATCTCCAAAGTCCAAATAATTTGTTTTTCAGTGGAGATACAATGCAAAACAAATCAAATACTAATCTTGCTAGCAAAGACATTTCTTGATGGTGGGATTTACAATGTGACCCAAAATATTTCTGATGATATTTATACAGCTCCATTTGTCAGACAGCAGGCTTTCCATATCTCATCTGTCAGTGCATGCTTGTAATCTCAGAAAAAGTTATTTCACTCTATTGACCATCCGCCTGACCACGCAGATGAAATTTCTGGATAATCTAATCCTACATTTGCAATCCATATCCCTTTCCTTGTGGTGCACCACAGGTAACCTTTGAGCGGGTGTCAGCATTTTTCTTTTTCAGGCACCCTTTCTTTCCTTGTGGTGCACCACTGCTCTCCCACCTGGCTGACCACCAGTCGTCCGTTGTTGGATTCAGTGGCGTATATCACCCAGAGGCCATTTTCATCCACGGCGAGGTCGATGTCTGACTTTCCTCCCCAGCGGTACGGGGAAGTGTCGTGATAGTTGGCATTTGTGACAATGGCTTCACCGCTTTTGATGCGCGTACGTAGGTCATATTTGACAATGTTTCGAGTGCGTTCTTTGTTGTAAAATACTGCACCGTCGTATACAACAAAGCCTGTGCCGTCCACTCTGTTTGGCAGCCTGTGATAAGAATAAAAAGGGATTAATAAACACGTATATGTGGGGCCGTGCAATGCAGAGGTTCCATTCCAGTTCCACAGGGGTACATTCAACTATTCCTACAGTATATTAAAAAATAGTTATTCAGTACTGCAGCAGATGCCATTTGATCATCCAAGGCAGTGAGCAATACACTCACTTGTAGGTAGTTGTGGCTCGGTTCTGTTTAAAGTCTTCCCAGGAGGCGTACTCATACAGCATGTCTGTGCGGTAGGGGGTCCAGGGCATGACATACAGACGGTCCCCAGACTGCAGAGGGTCCTTACACCAAGCCCCCGCCTGGTGCTCAGCTTCCTGCTGAGAGCTGGGCACCTGCACCCGCAGCAATGTCCCAGGGCACACAAAAACTGGAGTAGAGTGGCAAAAAATAAAAAAATTAAAACAATTGGACAAAAGTGAAGACAAAGCATTGCAATGATGATAGTTTTCATGGAGATGGTAGGTGTGAGAGAGAGTGAGAGAGAGAAAAAGACTAGAATATGAAGGAAGATGAAGAGAGGTAGTGAGGGCTAAAGAGAAAGCTCTAAGTAGATAAAAGCAAGTATAGAAATGAAAAGACTAAAGAATAGCTGGAGAATGGCTGAGAGAGATAGAAATAAGGTGGTGAACATTATCAGATTTGAAATGAGGGAACACATAAAAGCCCATTTAAAGAACTTGAGCATTATGTTCAGAAAACATTTGAATATGATGAATGGGAGATTTCTGGCTGCACTCGCCGCTTAGATGTGGTCCATAATTTAATTTAACTTGGCCTACTTTTTATTTGATTGTGCATTTTCTCTTTTAAAGGGCCTTCACTTTTTCGCTCTGCACCTGGGTATTCAAAGAATAATTGTGGAGATTGTTTTATTAGATTATTCATTACTTAAATTTGGCTCTCAGTCAAGAGTAATGCCTCCATGACAAAAAGAAAGCATCCTGGGGTAAAAATGTGAGGTTGCATGAGCCTCCCCTCTCTTGTCATTTTACACATAAAGTAAGACACAAACAACATTCTCAGTCACAAACAGACATTGAAGCTCACTGAAAAAGGTAGATGTGTGTCCATCTACCAAACAGACACACATGCACACTGCATAGAGACATTGTCCATTTTGGACAGGTGGAGGTCATCCATTGGGGACTGTTGTAAATTGGCTGTCTGATGTTGTGTGTCCAAGGCTGCCAAGGGATCTAACTGGTGTGTCAGGTTATCTATGAGGAAACCTGTGGACATCCTCAGCATTCTGGCATCACAGGGGTCCCGGCTATAGAAAGCAGCAAGGGACAAGGGAGTTCCAGAATTGGAAGCTCTACAGAACAAAACAGATGAATGGTCCCCATGTATTCCATTACCAGTTTATCTATGTGTCTCGGGGGCTCATGGTTGCAGCAGAACCAGACACCTGCTGGTCACCTCATGATTGAACGCATCCCTGAACTAATTAGATACTGCAGGGACATTTGGACACAGACAGCACACATCGAATCGCAGACAGACTGAGACGGTTGCCATTCACACAGGGACACCACACAAGCCTCCACACACAAGCCTACACAGTTATACATATCCTGTCAAACTGCAACAGTTTGAGTGACGGATCAGTCCAGGCTCAAACTGTCTTGAATATTGCATGGATTCTGGGAAAAGAGGAGAATCCCAACAGAGAGGATGGAGGAGTAAATCAAGGCTACCGGAAATCCAGCTCTCTCTTTGTGCTTTCTGGTGTTCTGCTGCTGGTAGTGGCTGGTGATCTGTGCTTCTGAGTCTCCTAGGAATCAGCCTGTTCTGTCTGAAGGGTCCAACAGGAATTGAGACTGCCAGCCAAACAGGAATCTAATCAGTCAGGCACAAACAAACACCAAATAAAGACCGTTTGCAGGCAGGAGGCTTGTCATGCTCCATTGTTGAACCAAAATCTTTGCCTGAAAGTGTTGAGGCTTAAAATGTTTGCTTTGTAGATACAATTGTGAGTGAATGAAATATGTCAGTTATTGATAATAGTGTCAAATACTTTAAAGAAAGGCTAAAACTATGATTTTTAACTACAGGTAATACAGTAGAAGTTACCAGTGAGATAAACAATCATCAGACGTAGGGTACTTCCTAAAAAATACAAGCGTGACATAGCGTGAATTGTAAAATAAACAGCAAAAAGACTTGATATGTTGGCAACCAATAAACAACACTGTGCCTCAAGGTAGTATATAGGATACAGGCAAACAAATAAGCAAGCCAAATTCTTTTATCACTTTACATGCAGGCATTCAGCTACAACTAAATGGAAAAAGAAAGTATCACTTTCTATTTAACTGCCTAAAGCAAAAATATAGTCACAGTTATTAAGTCAAATTTTAATCACGTTTTGAGAACTTAAAACATTGCACTAACGCAATGTTTATGTTGGTTTCTTTTAGTTTGAATCAGACATTAAAGATTGTCAAGAAAGTAAAACAAAACTTTTTTTTCACTCAAAAATCCTGTGTGACAATATTATGTGAACCATTACACCAAAGCTCTTTGATGTGGATCAAATTATTTGCATTCCATACTTTATGGTTCATCAGTCCACTAATTCAGGAACCCAGCAGAGACCATGTGTGTTGCTCCTCCATGACCTTCTCTGTCTTCCTCCGCCTCTTTCCCAGCAATCATTGTACATTGGTTGAATCTAATGAACTGGTGGTGGGGTTGGCTCAATGTCAAAGGGTCTCATCAGCGGCATCTAAGCTGCATCCACAGAGCTTGAGACTCGCACAAATGCTCTTACTCACACATTCACATGGCAGACAGAAAGAGTGGCCACGCTTCACATCCTACAAACCCTGCCTGGGGGGCTTCATTAAGTCTGACCAGCACTCCCCAGTTTTCCCCGGCTGCTTTCCTGTTTACCGACTCTTCTTGGCTTTCTTTACTTTGCTTTCCTCCCAATTGTAACTGTGAAGTGTTTAACAGCAGGAGCTGGAGCAGCCGAACTCTGGCTGCAGAGAGGTATAGTAGGAGAGGATATTATGACCACAGAATGAATGAGGTATTAGGAATTAGGCAATAAGCATTAGGCATAAATCTTGAGATTAGGCATTATCCTAGTCTGGGTAGATCAGGTTAGCTTCCGCAGAGCCATCTGGATTATGTGAGATGGATAAATAGATTAATTCCTCCTTGGCTACGGAAATCTTGGACTCGTGATCATTTCAGTGAAGCTATCATGCAGCACACGCACAACACTTTTTTTTTACCCTAAACCGGCCAAATGACTAATGAAACTTACCTTATCAGGGATTAAAATACAGGCTGTAGCTAGCCCACTCAAGCTTGCAATTACCACCACACAGGCTGCGAAATGCTGCTGTATTAATTGAGTATTTATCTCTATAATTCCTTTCCCAGGCACAGGTCAGATTTTATTTGTCAATATGAGGCCCCTGTATGAAACACTGAAAGCCCAAGAACTTTCTGGAAAATGACAGCAAAAGCCTCCCATTAGTGCCATTCGTGATCGACTGGTAAAAGTGAACACTGACAGCTTTTGGCTAAATTTAGATCTTTCATTTTGGCTGTTGCCTGCAGCCCATGCTGTTTTCATATTTGATTTGACAGCATCTTGGTGATGGCTAATGCTCCACTTTGATGATCTGAACACCCCCTGCCAATGAATGGCAGTGTATTTCTTAAGTGGTGTGCTTTTCCT
The DNA here is from genome assembly GCF_000732505.1 of Cyprinodon variegatus. Taxonomy (NCBI): domain Eukaryota; kingdom Metazoa; phylum Chordata; class Actinopteri; order Cyprinodontiformes; family Cyprinodontidae; genus Cyprinodon; species Cyprinodon variegatus. The sequence goes on along the minus strand of NW_015150876.1, from coordinate 454,035 downwards.
TTACCTACAAGAAACGTAGGTTTTTTCTCGCCAATGCATTTGCTTGTCCAGTCTGTAGTGGTCCACTCAAAAAACTGACTGCTGTGGCCATGCTGTTCTAATTGAATTCCCCACCTGTTAGTGGCAGGTGCCGCAAGTACTCAGCAGGGGGCAGAATGGAGCATGTCATGCTAATCTGCATCCTTGCTTGGACTGTTAATTGGCGTGCATGAGTGTTTGCCGTTAAACTGATTGCATGTGCTTGAATTTATTCAAAAATTAGTGTGTATGTGTATCTTCACCTTGGTGAATGTGTGCAAATGTGTTGCATGCTTGTTTGCACTGAACAGAAGAAACAGAGAAGAAAGCAGAAAGAGGGATGTAAGCATGTTCTGTTGTGCACAAAAAGAAGAGGAGTGGAGTAAAAGAGTAAATAGGTTATTTCCTGTAAAATCAGAATCAGGAGTGAGTTAATTTGCTGGGGAGTGATAAAGAGTGATAAAAGAAGAGAGGTATATGAGGAAAGAAAGGGGAGGGGGGCTCCCATTGAGTTTCCGCTTCCTTTTAGACTATACTGGGTCAGGTCTTAGGAATAAAATCACAGTACAGAAAAACATAAACAAACATACACTCTGAGACACACACTTTCTTAGACAATGCATGCAAGAACACACCATCCAGACAATGGAAGAGGAAAGTTTTAAAACTTTATCAACTCAAACACTAACCCCAGATAATACCCTTAACTGAGACCAAAACAAATATATATATATATATATATATATATATATTGAAAGTATTTTGAAAGTATTTACTAACTCTGTGTGAAGCTGAAAATATAAAGAACAGAGGGGCATACTGTATTCTGGATAAGGCTTAAGAGGTGGAGCAACAACGAGCCTCCCTGTTAGTAATGTTAGTCTCTTAAGCTGCCTCCTCTCCTCACTCTTGCTCTCAGTCTTCTAGAGGTTTTTTCTTAACGTTTTTTCTTAAAGTCAATTAGTTATTTTTTCTTCATTCCTAAGCTCACTAATTTACCCCTCTTTTCCCCAAACATTAAAATAGCAATGATTCCTACATGTATAGTTTGGATCTCTTAACCATCCCCTATCTCCCTACGTCAAAAAAGTGTGTCTGCAGTACCTTGGTCACATGACCATGCTTGTGTGTGGTGGGTCATTCTTAATGAGGGGATGCTGCTAGACTCTACGTCTCTATAGCAACTGCTTGTTCTCTCTTTTTTCCATTCACAGCCATTCTTTGTATTTTTCTGTCACACAGCACTCTGTTTTCTCACTTATTTCCTCTCACTTTTTCAATCGGCACACAGAAAGCCTTTTATTTAAGCTAGGCTTTGTCCTGCATATAAAACCTTCCTGTTGATAATAGGATTTTTAACTGTGTTCGAATAATTATTAAATTGTTTGCTTGTCCTTCGTTTGGAGTAAACAAAATGGGGTAAAGTAAACACTATTTTGCCCTGCCAACACTGTTAAAGTAGATACCAGGATAATTTTGGCACTCGTAGAGGGTAGGGTGAGAAAAGGGACAGAGGAAGTGATGGGATGGAAGAGGCAGCTGTAGGCGGTATAGTCTTAATATGGACTGACAGCAGGTAGACCGATAGCGGATACTTAAATTATTACATCATCACAGAAACTTGAACATCATCGGGAAAACCACTCTGTCATTCCACAGATCAATTAGGGATGATTAATTCCACAAATAGCAGGAAACAGAAGTCATTCACATTCAAAGAATTTAAAGACATTCAACACCAGTGGAGAAATGTTTGAAGATAAACATTGGCTGGAGTGCAAAGGAAATAGGTTTTTCCTTTGAGTGTTAGTGGGTGGAAGAATGGTGAATAAATACAATCAGATTGGTGAGGTGAAAGCAGGAGGAAAAAGGATCTGTAGCTCTCTACGTCACTACAAGCTTGATAAAAGTGAGGTGAAATAGCTGCTTGAGGTGGGAAAGAATGTAGACAATGATTCATGTTAATAAAAGCCACAGATGTAAGAACAGACAAAGGAGTCCCTTAACCAGTTAATGACAGCTGAAATGAGACTTAATTCCTCCAGCTCATGGATCCTGCCATGGTGCATGGGAAAGGGACGGTCAAGAGTGACGCTGATAAGAGAGGGATTCAGAGAAGGTAGAGAAGGTGAGGACCTGGAAGGGGGAGTAGAAGCTCATTGGGAAGCTAGAAATATCTGCAACTATTGTTGCTCTGACCTTGAACAGGGTCAAGTCTATCTTTTGCACTTTAAGAATTCTGTGATTGAGGTGCATGGCTGTGCTGATTGGAGCTCTTTAAAAGTGCTTTGGAAAGGCTCAGGCAGCATCAGAGAGGCCATTTTACGAAGCTGAAGGGCTCCCTACAGAGGATACATCTCCCTCCCCCATCCCCGCAACTCTTCTTAGTCACATGAGGAACCAGAAGAGATGGACTAAAGAAGATGATGGTTTAAGGTGTAAGGGACTACCTGGGGGCACATATGTGTTAACAATAAATAAATCAGAAACAGTATGGTAAAGAAGGGAGTGCGAAGAGAACTGCAAAAGATCTTCAAAGAAGCCTGTGGCTTTTTGTAATGGCCAGGTGCAATCTGAGAGATAAACCAATTATACTGGAAAGGGGGAGAGCAAAAAGAAGGAAGGATCGAAAATACAACATAAAAAGATGAGCTGTAAGTAGGTGGAGAGTGGAAGCGAGGTATTCAAATGTAATAATTATCATTTCAAAAGAATTAATATGGACAGAATGAGAAGGATGCTGAAGTACCTGAAAATGGGATGCAGTTAACAATAATATGAAAGCAAGTTAGTCTAATTACTGAGTTATCCTAACACTACATTCTCCCTCCAGATTACTAAAAACAATACACTTAATGTTAGTCCTGGAAAGAAAAAAGAAAAGAGAAAAAATAAAAAGATACAATATGGATAAAAGGAGCAGTTGAGTAATATAATTAAAGATGGTGACTTTCTTTTTTCTTAAATCTACAAGGACAGATCTATGTGGGACAGAAAAATCAGAATCATGGGGAAAAGCTATTATAAAATGTTTGAGGCAACAGTGGCAGGATGAAGTTTTTGTTTAAGATGGAACAATGGACAGACTTGGCACAAAAAAAATGTGATTATGCTACTTTTTAAAAGGCTAAATGATGCAGCCTAATTTATCTCTCATAAACACTGAACTGACCTGAAATTAGCTTTTTTGTGTGATTGTTCATGTATATGAGTGTGTTTTGGTAGTCAGGGTGTTCGTCATCAAAACCAAGGAGGAGATCTAGAAGGATTTTAGAGTTTTGGTTACAGAAGAAAGGAGAGGGAGGCGATTAGAGACTGAGAAAGAAAAGGAAGGGATATCAACATCAAACATGACCACTACACAGGGTGCAGGGTTAGGAAGGAACAGGGAGAAGGTAGAAGGGAGTAGGAGAGGGAAGAGGGAGGAAGGGGCGAGCTGTGGTTGTTATGTTCATTGTGGACTTTACCTTTTTGATCCACTTCTATTCAAGCATCGGAAAAAAAGGAGAAAGAAGGAGACAGAGAGATAATACAGAGAGACAGGAAGAAAAAGAGAGGGAAAGTAAAGAGAATGAAAGGAAAAAACAGATGCAGGAAAAAAAAGAGAAAATTGAGATTAAATAAAACGCTGTCCTTTCTCTTACGCTCTGTTTTTTTTAAAGCAAGTTATCTGTCTGCGTTATGGTTGGCTACTCACATAAAGGATGGCTTGAATGGAAAATGAGAAGGGGCAAAATGGCCTGACCTGGGTTTTAATCTTTTTCCATTTCCTTTCACATTTATCAATAACCCCTCCCGACAACACAATCCACCCAAAGCACACACTCTCAGCCCCAGCTTCACCCATCTTACCACGATACCCCTTCCTTCCCCCCTCCCGTTTTCCCTTTGCGCCATAAGCACAGCTCCAGAAAACCTGTTTGAGAGAGAAACCCAGCGGAGAGCATCGCAGGCGTTGTTCTGGTTAGCTGTGAAAAGGAAAACACAGAGAAAGGCAGAGCAGAAGACAGAAAAATGGCAGATGGAGAGGTGGTGATGAAGCTATCTTTCTGTGACCAGTTGTCTTTTGAGAGTTTAGGAAACCTTTCTCACTTGCTTTATCTCCTTGCATAGTCAACGTTCACCTTAGAGTAGTTTCTTGACCCAAAGAAAGCGGTTCTTCTGGCCTTACTTGATTTATAGAGCCAGAGACGCTTGCCATAGAGACTGGCAAAAAACACTCAACCCATCGACCATCCAATCAGTGGGGAGCTCCAGGCTTGCCTGGCCGAGACTGGCTCATCAAAGAAATAGAGAACAAACAACAAGGGGAAAGGGAGGGCTTGACAGAGTGGAACGCCTCAGAAACACAGTAAGAGACCAAGAGGCAAAGCCAGAGAGGGTGTGTGTCAGTGAGTGTGGGGGTTTGGATTAGGACAAGAGAGGGATAAGAAAAATGTCTACAGTGAGCTCATAACACACAAATCAATAGATGTGTGTGCTGAATCACAGTGAGGCCTCAGCTGGCACTAACAGGTAAAGTGTGGGTCCCTAGATATCCATGATGGTGTCAGATGGGGACTACATGATGTACGTACTAGAATCTCAGCTCCTCCTTCGAAATTATAGCACCTTCCCTGTGTGTTTACACAGCCAAAAGTGCTGTGTGCGAGTAAATCTGTGTTTTCCAAGAAGAGGCTTGTCAAAAGTCACATGGCTGTCAGATCCCCACTGTGGGTGTGATTGTGGTGTATATGTCACATGTAGTCTTGCGTCTCAAGGGATTCCTGCAGTATGTCACAACACCTCCCTGGGTTGCCCATCATGATAGTAAAAGAATGAGAGAAAGACAAGATTAACTAAAAAAGACAAAGAAACATTTGGGGAAAAACAAAATAGCCTAAAACCGCCTTGATCCCTGACACTGGCATAATGAGCATCATGATTTACATTTATCATCTCATCGCAAGATCAAACCAGACACAATAATAATCACAATATCTGAGACTAAGAAACTTTGGACCAATTTAATTGTTGAAGGGTGAGAACTGGAAAGCAGGGCTGCAAAGCCAGTCAAGGTGTGATAGTAAAAAACAAACAAACAGGCCATCCCCCCAACTGTGAGTTCAGTCATTACTTCCAAGGTTAGATCAGGGAGAGACTGACTCAATGGATAGCACTCGCATCCAGAACTTTCATTCATTCCTAACCTCTCTGTGGAGCAGGTGGAAGGAGAGGCATCTATTTGGCAGAACTTAAAAAAGTGCCTTTCAAAAGTATTCAGAGCTCTTAAAGTTTTTATTTCGAACGTTTCAATCTGTCAAGGCATTTGATTTGGATTTTAAGTGACAGGCAAAGACAAATAATCTACCTTGCAATTGTATTGAACCTCCTTAATCTACAGCCATTAAATAAAATCCCAAGCCTCTATTCAGAAAAATATTCAAAAGAAAAATAAATAAAAAACAGAATATACCTGTAAGATATATAACTTGAGTACACATCTAGCTGTTCAGGAAGGCCTCAGAGCATTGTCAAAGAGAATTAATGAAAAAAATGCATCATAAAGACTGAGAGAAATTGAATTCAGGGTTAGGTTATAAACAGTCGATATTTAAATATTTAAATCAATATTTGAATATCTCATATAGCACTGTTCAACCTATAGTCTGGTCCCTGGGTGGGGATAGCATTACATGCCTCAAGTCATAGAGACATCTAGAGGAAACCCAGATAGTACTGCTAAGGCTGACCCCAAATTCTACTTTTTGCCAAGATGAAAAAGACTGTGTTGCAGAAAACTAACATTGTACAGAACCTTGAATTTAGAATCACCACACTGAAACATGGCAGCATCATGTAGCTTGGATGCTTTTCTTTAACGGGGACAGGGAAGTGGGTCAAGATTAACCAGGGAAGACAGACAGAGCTAAATAAAGCATGAAACGATAAGAAAACCTGTGAGTCTACAAATGACTTAAAACAGGTTTAGTGTTGCACCTTTCTGGATTAAAAAGAACCTACACATACAACTAGAGCCACATGGAAGCTTTCAATTAAAGAACCTTTATTACCGGTAATAGGAAGGGCCCCAAAAGAGAAGCTTTCATTTTGGCCAAAGGTGTTGAGGGGGTTGAAACCAAATGTTCCTTTCAGATTCATTTGTTTTAAAAAAATCAGCGGATGTAGAGCTGTCCCGTCCCTTCACAAATAACATCTTATGATATTTTTTACCGTGTCAAAATGTGAAACTAATCCAATGAGTCTGAATACTTTTGCAGGGCACTGAATTCTCTATTTTTCCCTGTCTGAGAAAAATGCTGATACAGAGCTTTTCCGCTCCATTCCAGTTTGAGCCTACATTCCTTTTAAAATAGAAAACTGAATGCAATTTTCTAAAAGCTCAACTGAGAATACATTTTTTTCCCCCAGAAAAGGCGGAAATGGTGGGTGATACACTGCAACGGCATGTAGACAGAAAGAGAAAGGAAAGAAAAGTTCTTGGCTTCTGTGGAGAGAAAGAAGATAACATCAGGGAGGTGGAAGACTTGTGTTGACTCCATTTCTTCTATTCTTGGTTTCCTGAAAAATAAAGTGCAAAGCACAAATTGGCACAACACAATCACGCGTTCTTGTGAGCACATACAAACACACAGAAACAAACAGTAAGAAAAGACAGAAACTCATCAAACTGTCATCACAGAGAGCTGAAGGTTAGATTAAGGCCACCTTGCTTGTTTGTCTGATTCCTTTAGCATTTCTGTTCAGGGCTCTATTGAGAAATAAGCCGCTGCCCTCTCTGCCGTTAATCACTCTGCTCAGTGCTCTCTACAACCCTATCAATTACTCCCACAGCAATGAGTGCAACTAGAACCACACACTGTAAACTGCACACACGTCTATTGTTCTGTCTCCTCTTCCAAGTGCTGAGAGATTGTGTGTCCTCTTCAGTTTCTCTTACCCTCTCCTGTCTCTGTTTTCCCCTCTTCGCCCTTTCAGTTTTTATAAGAAAAGAGTCATCCCATTCCAAGGCCAGAGCGGAGCCTCCTGCCTCTCACTCACCAAACATTTATGAGTCCCACGTCTAATGGTGTCCCTATACATATTAATAGATTTTCATTTTAAGCTACATCAAAGTGCTGCCTCTCCTCCCCTGAAAACTTGTCATATTACAATGCCATTATTCCTTCTACTGACAAATTCTTCCCGACAAGTCAACTCTCATTTCCAGCAGCTTTTTGTCCGAAAAAGCGGATGTCTTGTAATGAATAGGTAGTGCTGAATAAATTTCTGGGGGAAGAATCTATTTCATAAAGTGAAACAGTGGGAGAGTAGCGAAATCTGAATTAAATACAGCAGACTGCAGAGTTAAGGTAAGGAGAGTCTCTGCTATACAGTATATCAACCGGTGTTGTGCATATAAACAAGGTCTAAATGTTCTGGTCTGGCAAGTATGGATGACCCTAAAGGAGACCATTCAGAATCAATAATGATCTAGCAATGTATTCTGGAAAGGGAGGGGGAACAGGTAGAGCTGTCTCATAGGCAGGGTTTACTATTCACTCTGCGTTAAGACTGCAGTGGGGTTGTCTCACTGCAGTAAACACATGCTGCAGCTGTGTTTATGGATCTGTGATGTCTTAATGAAATCCAGCAGGCTACAGCATGATGTGACAGTGTGAAACAACAGTTCAGTTGAGCCATTTGCTTTTGCTCTTTTCCAAGTGGGAAAAAAAACAATGCTACATGCCAAATAAGGCCCCTTTTGGCCCAATGAGCCATGGTTTGACTTATTAGTGGTTGTATTTTGCCAAAGCAACCAAACAGACACAGTGACCTTACACAGTTGTCCCACTGTCATATGAGCTCAGACAGCGGAGCTGTGTTGTACGTGTCAAATCTGCTGTTGCTGTCACCTCTCCGTTTCAGGTGACTGGCAACATGGCGCCTGTGTCACACAAGCGCCACTCACACAGAGGACCCTGTCAAATGCAAAATCCCACCCAGCCATCAACTTGGCTACACACCATCGCAGCTGCTATGACACGTAATCTTTACATATCACTTACTTCACCCTTTTGTTGAGACAACCAACAAAAAACATGCATCAGATGGTACCCAAGTGCCCGGCATTCCCAGCCAGACGTGAACGACGGGGCACTATCAGAGCGATTAGCAGCAGCAAATTCAATTAATCTTGACAAATCTCTGCTGAGGCAGAACTGAAGAGAGCAGCGCACCTCCTTCTCCTGGTAATTAAAAGTGGCCGAGTTGAGTGGCGTATGGTGCGTTGGCGAAAAGGATTCGGAATGAAAAGTTTAACTTTGAAGTTTTAATGTCAAGCCGTGTTCGTTTTGTCATATGAGTCCAAATGCAAAGAACATCCGACAGCCTAAGCTGTATATGAATTCATTTCATGTCTGCATTTGTTTATTCAGAGCATCACAAGGACAGAAGTTATTGGCTTTTTCTTTTTTATCTCAGATAAGTAAAACCTCCCATCGCATCAGGATCAGCTTTCAATTTTCTGCTATGCTCATCGCTTGTTCACAATCAGCAAAGTTTTAACAAACAGAGAGGGAGAAATGCAAGCCAGCAGCTATCAATTCATCATACACTTTGATTGTTTGGCAGGGAGACAACAAGCTCCCTTTGAAAGTCAATTAGAATAAAACAAGGTCAGGATATAAAAGGGAAAGGAAACTGGAACATCTGATTGATGCAACTGTGTCCCTCAGCAAAGGACAGACAAGCGTGCAAGACAATGGTGCAAGATTTCCATAAGAGTGACTGAAGAAGATGGTCAGTGTGACCGCGGTTTTCACCTATGGAAAGAAAATAAGAAGAGAAGGTAGAAAGCCCTGAGCAGAACAAGAGCAGAGAGTAACTAGGTTGTTGGAAATCCATGAGTGTTTTGGATTTGATTTGTCCCACCTGCAAAAAAAAGTAACCCAAAGAGACAGAGTAAGAACTGAACGAAAAGAGGGAAAAATTGATTGAAAAGCAGGGAAAAATGAGATAAAGGAAAGCAAAATGGTTGTGCAAAGGGTTTGAAACTTTGGAAAGCATACTGAAAAGCTGATAAAAAGAAAGAAGAGAGACAGACATGAAAAGAGGTCAAACTGACTGTGTGAAATAACAGTCAAAATGACCGCTGAGAGAAGGCGATGAAGATGAAAGCAAAGAGAAGAGAAAGAAGTTAGCTGGTGGCTGCGGTTCACTTCAACCTGCAAGTCTAAAAAAAAGGACACAATAATCTAATATATTCAAAGAATGAAACAACACCCACACCGTAAATGTAATATAGTTTTTATCTAAGCATTTAACCCCAAAAGTCAAACACTTCTGCTCAGTGGAGGGGTGTTCCACTGCTTCCCTTCTTCACACAGGCAGTCCTGCACACAGTGAAGGGATCAATGCTGAGCGTTATAATACATGAGAGGGAGAGGGGTAGACCGAGCGGAGATTTTCACATGAGCGAGGATCAACACAACACCATATAATCACAGCCAGCTCTGCTCTTTGGGATGCGTGAGTGTGCTCTCATCTGTGCGTAGATGCTCACTCAGACAGGAAGACTCCAGGAGAAAAAGAGCAATTTGTGCACCCCGCCCCAACCCCCTTCATATCTTTTTTTTTTTTTATCATTATTATTATTGTTTTGTGTGAGTGTGGATCTGTGAAGCCCACACCTGCCTCAGATTTTTGAGCAGAGCAGCCAGAAAGCCAGCCGTTACCATGGGGACAGTAAAATGTGCAGCACCACAGGTCATGTGCTCTAAAATAAGCCCTTTGCCTGTTTGTGTTAACATTTTCTTCTGTGAGGTGTGGCAAACACTCTATGCCCCCCACCTGAAAGTCTCGCAGAGCCCAATTTGAAAATTTATTGAGAATCAGAGGGACAGCAAAGGTGTTTGGCTGCAGATAAAGGCAGAAGTACGCCCCCGGGTTAATCAGTGCGTGAGTTTGGGGCGGTGTCTCTTACACTGCTGTGATCACCAATAGGGGCTGACCCCATGTTTTCAGAAGATGTGAGTGAAGTGCTTATCAGACCCAGTGTTTGTGGACCATCTCCCCCCATGTGAAAACCCCCTCAGGTGCTGATGCATCACTCTGTTGATGGAAAAAAAAGGTTTAGTGCTCTGTGATCGGGTTTGTGTCTCTGCAATGTGCCAAAGAGCAAGAAGAGAGAGAAAAAAAGAGAGAAAGCAGGTGAGGACTGGTGTGTGTCTTGTTTTGTCTTTATTGTGTTGAGGAAATCCAGAGAGAGAAATGTGTACATGTGACTGAATTGTCACTTCTTGAGGGGAGTTGAAGAGGGGCTAGGGAGGTTGAGGTTAAGCTAGAGGTAAGGATGGGAGGGGTGATGAATGCGGCGAGAGGGGTGGGGAAGCCAGAGGAGGTGACGGGGTCTCAGTACTTACTGTAGGGGACACACTCATACTGGATCTCCAAATACTTGTAGGTCCCTGGGCAGGGGTCTGGGAACACGTCTGACCCCGCGACCACCACACACTGAGTGCGATTATTACACCTGAGAGATATGATGGACAAGGGGAGGGGAGGAAAGAAGAGAGAGGAGGAAGGAGAAGGGGAGTAAGTGATAAAAAATGATGAGTGCCATTGTAAGAAAGACAAAGAGGAGTGGTTATAAAAGAAACATCTTCAGGCTCAGAGAGACAGAGGGAATGGCGAGGAAGGGAGTAATTTCACACTACACTACATCATGTGACAGCTACACCCGAGGGGAGGTGGGAAAAGGCAGGGAAGGGAAAATGGGGAACAGGATCAAGGATAGAAAGAAGCAAGGAGGGAGGTAGAGAGTGGGTGGGTGACGTCAGAGCCTCCCCTCCTGAGGGATTGTGAGTGGGAGCAATTAGAGGTGAGAGAACAGGGAAGGGCGAATTGGGTGGGTGAGGGAGAATTTAATGCAAATACTCTACACTGCAAACTTAGTAGAACACTTAATTGCATATTACTTCTACATCTAAATACAATTTCTGCATACTCTCTCATGTCTGCACACCCTGAGCAACATCAACACAGAGAAAAAGGTACTCATTTGCATGCACTTAAATGTTCTCAATATGATAGTTATTTTTTAAATCCAGCATTGAGTATCTATCCGCTGTGCAGTCTTTCTCTCACTTCATTTCTGAAATCTCTGCTCCACTCTCTCTATCACCCCATCATTTCTGGAAGTCTTTTTTCTTCTTTGAGTTTCTCAATACTCCCCTCCACCGCCTGCTGCTTTCCTCCTTTGCTCTCTTGCACTCTCCCCCAAGCCTCTGCCTCCATTACATGTGTGATGGATAGCTGGGAGAGGGTTCCCATTGATCTGAGCTCAGAGGAAGAAGATGCTGAGCTCAAACAAGGAGAACAACAGTGGGAAGCCCTACAAACGCTTCTGCAACAATTCCCAAGCTCATGCATTCTCATACACCCACTCATGCATACACAGGCAAATAAAAACTCTATCATAGAGTTAAATATTTCACTAAAAAAGCTTTGGTGTTGTACCGCTATTTAAAAAAAAATTATAATTTATTGCTGTGAGGGTTGGACTTCCTTCAAAAAGATGTAGGTGCCCGAGCAACACAATGGGAAAAAATGGGAATTCTTCAGGGATTATGCTGTGAAATCGTATCTTGTTTCCTCTGCCAATATCAGGCTCTGACTCTGCACAAACACATGCACAAGATTCAAACAGATCAATACTTACCTCTGTGACATTATCTTGAAGGCGTCAGGCAGGTAACACTGCACATTCTCCATCTGAAAAGGATCCGCATCACAGATTTTGTCATCGGTGCGGCCATAGTTGGCCGTCTCAATCATGATGACATCACTTCCCGGACAGCGCAGCTCGATTGGGTAGCCTTCACATGCCAGCTCCCGGCGCATCAGGCCAAATGGCATCATTGATCGGCTTAGAGCTGGAATGGAAAAAATGAGAGCAGGTTATTGATTATTCACTAAGCTTCAATATCTTCAGAAGGCTTTTTATTATTCAACCTCATTGTTATTATCATACATAGTGTCTGACTAGAGCTGGTTAAACAAGTGATGTCGAACATAAATTATCCATTACTCTCATGCATTCAACGAGTAGCAACTTATGCACACTCGTACTGTTGATGCACAGCCTGGCGGTTCCATTTTCACATTGGAACATCACAGCTCACATATTGGCCTAGAGGGGTTTGCAGCCAAACCAGCTTCTCCAGTGAGATATGGCACCACTTGTGAAACAAACTGAGAGAGTTTCAAATGTTAACAAACTCCTACACACAACCAGGCAACAGCTTATCATGCTCATTCCCACACCACGGAGGAAGACTTTGTCCTTTCCGGTTTTATTTGCTTATTTTACCTAAATAAAGCAACAGCGCTGAAAATTTGGATTCATTCTAAGTTCAAGAGGAAGTGATAGTAGAAGAAGAAAGGATAAACCCTAAACTGAAAATGTAAATCTTTGCAAACCCTCACCTTAGCTTTGTTCACCATTTGCTTGCCTACTGCTAGTAATCAGCCCTCTGAGAGGAATTTTAGTGTACTGCAGCAGCTCTGAGTGAGAAAGGGTCAGATGGGACAGTGAGGTACTCAGGGTTAATCGGTGAGCCAGACTGAGAGGCATGAAAGAGGGCTGCAGAGAGGCGCTGAGAGAGTCACTTATTGTCTCTCTATCTCTGTATAACTATGTGCATTTAACTGTTCAAATAATCAGGCTTACTGTAAAAATAACAAAATAGAAATGAACATTTGGCTGGGAGTGGCAACATTTTCAGTGCTGGTGTAGGCAAATAGAGGAATGGATAATTGGGAAATTAAAGCTGCTCTCAATGGACCTGAAATACCTGATCCTCTAGGCACGAATTGAAGATTCTTCCCACACTGCTGTTCACTGAAAGACCAGCCATCTTTCACTGAAATCTTCTTTCCAATCTCAGTAGGAAAGATTTGGACATGCAGAGCATACTGTGAGCATACTGTATTGTCAAATTTAGACAGAGGAGCACTAGCTCTACCTTAATAAGCAGGAAGTTCTCAGTAAACTGAGTCGTTCATTGCACACCATACCCCCCCACCCAAGACACACACACACACAAGACAGGTCCAGCGGACAAGGGCACTGAGTCAGCTTCTCTTTCCTTTACAGTTAGTGCTAAAATACACAGAGCGCTTTCCCATCCTGAAACTGAGCTTACACTGCTAAAGTTTCATATGCTGTCCATTCAGGACGAGTGTCCATCTGGGTTAATGTCACCGTCAGTCATTTCAGTCATGAAACTGTGCAATATGACTCACTCACATTGGACTCACTCATATTTCTAAATGCCACTTGTTTATGCAATAGGGACTTCAGTTCAGTTGTGTAACTAAAGCCATTAGGGCTGAATGACTAGCACAGAAAGACTTCAGATCTTTTATTCCTCGCCAGCATGGAGTGCCAGTGCCAAATCACAAAAGCCTTGATGCAAAAATCGCATACTAATTAAAGCACACGGAGATGCAAACAGCAGGCGAGGCCAGACAAACACATCCACACTGAAAGGCAAAAAAACCCCACACAAGCAAATTAGCACATACGCCGTCACACTGGTGTGCATGTTTCAGTCAAACACATACACACACACTTCTATGTATACACGCATACCGAGTTGTGGTATCACAGTGGGATTACAATGCGTAGTGCCAGTGTGTGGCCTTGTTCTCTTAACTACCCTGCAGTGTAAATACACAACAGTGTACAGCTGGCCAGCAATTAGAACCATATAATACGCCAAGAGGAGGGAAGAAATGAAGAGGGCCACCAGCAGTTTTCATTTTGAGTCCAGTTAAAATGCACACCAATGCAACACAGAAAAGCATTCTTTACCTTTGCTAAAACTAATTACACACTTTTTAGAATCTTTCATACCTTTGGTTTACCTCTTGGACAGTATGACAAGTTCATACTGAATCAATCATTAGTAAATTGCAATTGGATAAAGAGAAATGAGAGGGTTGAAGCAATAGTTGCACCACTTTTCAAACTATGAATGCAAATATTTAAATAAGATGTTTAAGCTGAACTTACTGCTGTAAGCAAACTATAGTTCAGACAGATGGTAGACCAACTTAAGATGTTAATTATGAAATTTCTAACAATACTTTCTTTTACTAAGCATAGAGAAGCAATACAGGAGTTTTCAACAACAACAAAAAAAGACTCATAACTTGCAATATACCTATTCAAAAATAATTACCCAACAATTAAACTGGCTGTTCTTAAGTATATTGACATAACTTTATCCAACTCTATGAACACCAGTTACTTGCCCCAAGCAGACATGCACTGCATCATCATTCATTGTCATTTGTAGTATTTTTGGCACTCTTGACCCACAGCATGCAGACAAAGAGAAATAGAACTAAAAGAAAAGGTTAGTGATATTAATCACTGTTTGTATCCTTGTTGCTTTTGCAAGATAAAATATCCAGATAGGGAAAACAGCTGATAGTTAATGTCATAGATGTGTATTTTCAACAAACATCATCACTGCTTTAGACATCATTCACCCTTTCATTAACCATTGTGTTTTGCCCAACTATAAGGCTATTCTGCATGATTTATTTGAATCTAATGATAAATAATAAACTGTGAATCACAGCCTAGGTCCTAGTAACTCACCCATATCTACCCTAATTAGGTAACTACTCTATCAAGGGGCCAACACAGAAATAAATAAAGGAATAAGAGCAGATTGTACAGCGCTTGGCAGAATCTTGCCGATTAAGTATGCATCTGCTCCTAGTGTTGCCTCATAAAAATACATGCTGTGTTATAGGTGTTAGTTTTTCTTATACAGAAAATGGCTTTAAGAATATCAAACTTCAATGACTACTATTTTATTATTGACAGGAATAACTCTTTTCTGTATTCATGTTTGGCTATGTCTGAGCAAATCCATGATTGAATTCTTGCATTAGAGTGATGTCATCAGCCTCTACAGTAGAACTTTTCTGTTATTGGCATCAGAAAATCCCTGCTTTCTGCGTATTATGTTGTGTTTTACATGTGTGTACTTTACATTTATTCAAACAATTCCTGACAACTTGTAGGACTAAGGATGGATTTTTTTTAAACCGTGTTTCCCTAAAGCAAGCATGAAATCTGGAATTCAGTGTTTTTATTTGTCAGCAACCGCACGCACATGCAACTCCCAGTGGGGGTGTGTCTGGGTGTGTGTGTGTGTGTGTGTGTGTGTGTNCCAAAGAGCAAGAAGAGAGAGAAAAAAAGAGAGAAAGCAGGTGAGGACTGGTGTGTGTCTTGTTTTGTCTTTATTGTGTTGAGGAAATCCAGAGACTGAATTGTCACTTCTTGAGGGGAGTTGAAGAGGGGCTAGGGAGGTTGAGGTTAAGCTAGAGGTAAGGATGGGAGGGGTGATGAATGGGGCGAGAGGGGTGGGGAAGCCAGAGGAGGTGACGGGGTCTCAGTACTTACTGTAGGGGACACACTCATACTGGATCTCCAAATACTTGTAGGTCCCTGGGCAGGGGTCTGGGAACACGTCTGACCCCGCGACCACCACACACTGAGTGCGATTATTACACCTGAGAGATATGATGGACAAGGGGAGGGGAGGAAAGAAGAGAGAGGAGGAAGGAGAAGGGGAGTAAGTGATAAAAAATGATGAGTGCCATTGTAAGAAAGACAAAGAGGAGTGGTTATAAAAGAAACATCTTCAGGCTCAGAGAGACAGAGGGAATGGCGAGGAAGGGAGTAATTTCACACTACACTACATCATGTGACAGCTACACCCGAGGGGAGGTGGGAAAAGGCAGGGAAGGGAAAATGGGGAACAGGATCAAGGATAGAAAGAAGCAAGGAGGGAGGTAGAGAGTGGGTGGGTGACGTCAGAGCCTCCCCTCCTGAGGGATTGTGAGTGGGAGCAATTAGAGGTGAGAGAACAGGGAAGGGCGAATTGGGTGGGTGAGGGAGAATTTAATGCAAATACTCTACACTGCAAACTTAGTAGAACACTTAATTGCATATTACTTCTACATCTAAATACAATTTCTGCATACTCTCTCATGTCTGCACACCCTGAGCAACATCAACACAGAGAAAAAGGTACTCATTTGCATGCACTTAAAGTTTCTCAATATGATAGTTATTTTTTAAATCCAGCATTGAGTATCTCTCCGCTGTGCAGTCTTTCTCTCACTTCATTTCTGAAATCTCTGCTCCACTCTCTCTATCACCCCATCATTTCTGGAAGTCTTTTTTCTTCTTTGAGTTTCTCAATACTCCCCTCCACCGCCTGCTGCTTTCCTCCTTTGCTCTCTTGCACTCTCCCCCAAGCCTCTGCCTCCATTACATGTGTGATGGATAGCTGGGAGAGGGTTCCCATTGATCTGAGCTCAGAGGAAGAAGATGCTGAGCTCAAACAAGGAGAACAACAGTGGGAAGCCCTACAAACGCTTCTGCAACAATTCCCAAGCTCATGCATTCTCATACACCCACTCATGCATACACAGGCAAATAAAAACTCTATCATAGAGTTAAATATTTCACTAAAAAAGCTTTGGTGTTGTACCGCTATTTAAAAAAAAATTATAATTTATTGCTGTGAGGGTTGGACTTCCTTCAAAAAGATGTAGGTGCCCGAGCAACACAATGGGAAAAAAATGGGAATTCTTCAGGGATTATGCTGTGAAATCGTATCTTGTTTCCTCTGCCAATATCAGGCTCTGACTCTGCACAAACACATGCACAAGATTCAAACAGA
Source organism: Cyprinodon variegatus (assembly GCF_000732505.1). NCBI lineage: Eukaryota > Metazoa > Chordata > Actinopteri > Cyprinodontiformes > Cyprinodontidae > Cyprinodon > Cyprinodon variegatus. Next base: position 437,263 of record NW_015150876.1, on the reverse strand, counting down.
TCAATACTTACCTCTGTGACATTATCTTGAAGGCGTCAGGCAAGTAACACTGCACATTCTCCATCTGAAAAGGATCCGCATCACAGATTTTGTCATCGGTGCGGCCATAGTTGGCCGTCTCAATCATGATGACATCACTTCCCGGACAGCGCAGCTCGATTGGGTAGCCTTCACATGCCAGCTCCCGGCGCATCAGGCCAAATGGCATCATTGATCGGCTTAGAGCTGGAATGGAAAAAATGAGAGCAGGTTATTGATTATTCACTAAGCTTCAATATCTTCAGAAGGCTTTTTATTATTCAACCTCATTGTTATTATCATACATAGTGTCTGACTAGAGCTGGTTAAACAAGTGATGTCGAACATAAATTATCCATTACTCCCATGCATTCAACGAGTAGCAACTTATGCACACTCGTACTGTTGATGCACAGCCTGGCGGTTCCATTTTCACATTGGAACATCACAGCTCACATATTGGCCTAGAGGGGTTTGCAGCCAAACCAGCTTCTCCAGTGAGATATGGCACCACTTGTGAAACAAACTGAGAGAGTTTCAAATGTTAACAAACTCCTACACACAACCAGGCAACAGCTTATCATGCTCATTCCCACACCACGGAGGAAGACTTTGTCCTTTCCGGTTTTATTTGCTTATTTTACCTAAATAAAGCAACAGCGCTGAAAATTTGGATTCATTCTAAGTTCAAGAGGAAGTGATAGTAGAAGAAGAAAGGATAAACCCTAAACTGAAAATGTAAATCTTTGCAAACCCTCACCTTAGCTTTGTTCACCATTTGCTTGCCTACTGCTAGTAATCAGCCCTCTGAGAGGAATTTTAGTGTACTGCAGCAGCTCTGAGTGAGAAAGGGTCAGATGGGACAGTGAGGTACTCAGGGTTAATCGGTGAGCCAGACTGAGAGGCATGAAAGAGGGCTGCAGAGAGGCGCTGAGAGAGTCACTTATTGTCTCTCTATCTCTGTATAACTATGTGCATTTAACTGTTCAAATAATCAGGCTTACTGTAAAAATAACAAAATAGAAATGAACATTTGGCTGGGAGTGGCAACATTTTCAGTGCTGGTGTAGGCAAATAGAGGAATGGATAATTGGGAAATTAAAGCTGCTCTCAATGGACCTGAAATACCTGATCCTCTAGGCACGAATTGAAGATTCTTCCCACACTGCTGTTCACTGAAAGACCAGCCATCTTTCACTGAAATCTTCTTTCCAATCTCAGTAGGAAAGATTTGGACATGCAGAGCATACTGTGAGCATACTGTATTGTCAAATTTAGACAGAGGAGCACTAGCTCTACCTTAATAAGCAGGAAGTTCTCAGTAAACTGAGTCGTTCATTGCACACCATACCCCCCCACCCAAGACACACACACACACAAGACAGGTCCAGCGGACAAGGGCACTGAGTCAGCTTCTCTTTCCTTTACAGTTAGTGCTAAAATACACAGAGCGCTTTCCCATCCTGAAACTGAGCTTACACTGCTAAAGTTTCATATGCTGTCCATTCAGGACGAGTGTCCATCTGGGTTAATGTCACCGTCAGTCATTTCAGTCATGAAACTGTGCAATATGACTCACTCACATTGGACTCACTCATATTTCTAAATGCCACTTGTTTATGCAATAGGGACTTCAGTTCAGTTGTGTAACTAAAGCCATTAGGGCTGAATGACTAGCACAGAAAGACTTCAGATCTTTTATTCCTCGCCAGCATGGAGTGCCAGTGCCAAATCACAAAAGCCTTGATGCAAAAATCGCATACTAATTAAAGCACACGGAGATGCAAACAGCAGGCGAGGCCAGACAAACACATCCACACTGAAAGGCAAAAAAACCCCACACAAGCAAATTAGCACATACGCCGTCACACTGGTGTGCATGTTTCAGTCAAACACATACACACACACTTCTATGTATACACGCATACCGAGTTGTGGTATCACAGTGGGATTACAATGCGTAGTGCCAGTGTGTGGCCTTGTTCTCTTAACTACCCTGCAGTGTAAATACACAACAGTGTACAGCTGGCCCGCAATTAGAACCATATAATACGCCAAGAGGAGGGAAGAAATGAAGAGGGCCACCAGCAGTTTTCATTTTGAGTCCAGTTAAAATGCACACCAATGCAACACAGAAAAGCATTCTTTACCTTTGCTAAAACTAATTACACACTTTTTAGAATCTTTCATACCTTTGGTTTACCTCTTGGACAGTATAACAAGTTCATACTGAATCAATCATTAGTAAATTGCAATTGGATAAAGAGAAATGAGAGGGTTGAAGCAATAGTTGCACCACTTTTCAAACTATGAATGCAAATATTTAAATAAGATGTTTAAGCTGAACTTACTGCTGTAAGCAAACTATAGTTCAGACAGATGGTAGACCAACTTAAGATGTTAATTATGAAATTTCTAACAATACTTTCTTTTACTAAGCATAGAGAAGCAATACAGGAGTTTTCAACAACAACAAAAAAAGACTCATAACTTGCAATATACCTATTCAAAAATAATTACCCAACAATTAAACTGGCTGTTCTTAAGTATATTGACATAACTTTATCCAACTCTATGAACACCAGTTACTTGCCCCAAGCAGACATGCACTGCATCATCATTCATTGTCATTTGTAGTATTTTTGGCACTCTTGACCCACAGCATGCAGACAAAGAGAAATAGAACTAAAAGAAAAGGTTAGTGATATTAATCACTGTTTGTATCCTTGTTGCTTTTGCAAGATAAAATATCCAGATAGGGAAAACAGCTGATAGTTAATGTCATAGATGTGTATTTTCAACAAACATCATCACTGCTTTAGACATCATTCACCCTTTCATTAACCATTGTGTTTTGCTCAAATATAAGGCTATTCTGTATGATTTATTTGAATCTAATGATAAATAATAAACTGTGAATCACAGCCTAGGTCCTAGTAACTCACCCATATCTACCCTAATTAGGTAACTACTCTATCAAGGGGCCAACACAGAAATAAATAAAGGAATAAGAGCAGATTGTACAGCGCTTGGCAGAATCTTGCCGATTAAGTATGCATCTGCTCCTAGTGTTGCCTCATAAAAATACATGCTGTGTTATAGGTGTTAGTTTTTCTTATACAGAAAATGGCTTTAAGAATATCAAACTTCAATGACTACTATTTTATTATTGACAGGAATAACTCTTTTCTGTATTCATGTTTGGCTATGTCTGAGCAAATCCATGATTGAACTCTTGCATTAGAGTGATGTCATCAGCCTCTACAGTAGAACTTTTCTGTTATTGGCATCAGAAAATCCCTGCTTTCTGCGTATTATGTTGTGTTTTACATGTGTGTACTTTACATTTATTCAAACAATTCCTGACAACTTGTAGGACTAAGGATGGATTTTTTTAAAACCGTGTTTCCCTAAAGCAAGCATGAAATCTGGAATTCAGTGTTTTTATTTGTCAGCAACCGCACGCACATGCAACTCCCAGTGGGGGTGTGTCTGGGTGTGTGTGTGTGTGTGTGTGTGTGTGTGTCTGTGTGTGTGTGTGGTGAGTGGCAGCCAGATGGCCCAAGGCCTAGCTGGAGATTCGGCTGCCTCTGAGCTGAGATGAGATGAGCAGAGGATAAGCTTGGACTGGCCATGGGCAACGATTGTCCTTCACTCCGCAGGAATCCATTAAGGTTTTGGAATCTCTTTAAACACACACACCCATACTCTACACACCTACACACAAGACACACCTGACCATTTAGCTTTGTATGTCTGACTCAATAGTTGAATGACAAAGACTCTTTCTTAGCAGAAGTTAATGTAGTTTCATGAAGTCATAGTGTGACTCATCTGTCCGACTCACAGGATTTGCAAGAGACATTTACCATTTCACACATAGATTAATGTGAGAATATTGAATCCAGCAATTAAAATGTAATTTGCATTTCTATGTTGGTGTGCAGGAGGCAAAGGTCACATGCACAAACACACAACACTAACAGAAGCCTGGTGTTACTCCAGGGTAGCTGGTGTGAGAGCTTCAAGTGGTTGGCTTCAAAATAGAAGCTCCATACAAATTAAGAGCAAGAGAGGGAACTGATTGGATTTGACTCATTATCCTCACAGAGTAATTAAAGCCTGAGGGTTGATAGATGCTTAGACCATTAGACAAGAACATAATTTTGCACAAGCAAGACTAGTCGTTACTCACTCATTCTTTCCACACCATTATTACCCACATGTTAATATCATGCTCCTGGACATAGAGACACAAACGAAAATGCTTTCATAGGTTTTGTGCAACTAGAGAAGGAATGGCTGCATTAGCTTTTTTATTTTTGGCTTTGTTAGAATGTCAGTGGGAAGTTTTAAGGACCTCTGAAATGTTCCACGTTTTGTAAGTTTTTAAACATTCAAGTATCAAAATAAAAACAATTTTCCCTGATGCAGCTCCTGTGATTTGAAGATAGTTCTGTTCATCACATCTCTGGGAAAATGGTGTATTGACCTTAGTGTTGGCAATAAGCGCAGAGCTCAGAGTAGCACACTGTTCCTCTCACCCCACAGCTACTGGGCACTGCTGGTCAGATGGTAAAGAAGAGGGCCAACACTTTCCCATTTACACAAATATTAATTCTGAGGCACAGTTGGAAAAGCCAATCCTGCAATATTTAACAATAAATTCACACATTCACAAACTAATTCAACACCCAATGAATAGTTGAACAAAAGGTTAAATGTACTGGAGCAAAAATAAAAAAAATAAAACATATGCATACATTACTGATCAAAATATCATACATAAATGTAATAGTTTTTTAAACCTTTATAATTTATCTGCATGCCCTTTTTGTTGTTGTGTTTTTTAAAGTGGATACATTTTATTTTGTGGAATTTAAATTTGAACCTATTATTTTCCACAGCACCTTTATTTTTTCATATTTATTCACTAACAAATACATCTGCATAACATTTTCAAAATGAATATTTAGTTTTTAGGTTATTTTATTTTGTAAGTTTAGTTCTTAAACAAAAACTTCCATGTCATACATATCCTAGCTATATTCTTTTCCTAACTAGACTGTCCAAAGCTCATTTATTCTTTTATTTTTTGTCTTTTTCTTCCTTGGATGTCATTTTCATCTCAGTATACATCAGTATGGATCTGGAAAGAGAGGGCGTTCCTCAGAGCAGTGTCACGGCCTAAAGTTTCTAGCCGAGGTCAAAACTCTATGAAGTATTGTGGGGGGATGTTTGCTTAGTTTATCAAGGTGTAGTGGAGGATCTTCACAAATGTTTAAAAAGACCCGCCCTGTCTACTAAAAGAAAAAAATTCACATGCACAATTTGTACCCACTCCTGAGAGGGAACGCCTATTAAATGAGTGCGTGAGCATGCACAAGCCCATTTCTCCCAGTGAACGCTCAGTTTAAAAGTTGATGTTCTCATAGCTCATGCAAACTTACTTTTCAAGAAAAGATTTGCAATTTTAACACGATGTCAGACTCACCACGGGCTAGTGAAAAAGGGGGACGAGCACATAGGATGGCCTTACGTAAACATATTACTAGAATGATTGACAATTAGGAGGACCACTTATTTTGATGGTCCACCCGGAAAAAGAACATCCTCCACTATATCTTTAAGTTAAGAACTAGTCTGTTGCATTGTTGCTAAATAAATTAGGTGCATTGCTATAATAGATGTTGGTAGTAAATCTAACTATGCATGATATAGGGTCAAATGTTTAGAGACGTTTAGAGATTAAATCAACGGCTACTTAGGTGATAGAAGATTAAAAATTGTCCTCCATCACTTTCATCAAGATAATCCTGTTTTAGCTGATGTCCCCAAGATGTCAATTTTAGGTCTGCTTTAAAGAACAAGCCATTTAAGAAATCCAGCAAAAATTAGACCCTTCATAATCCAACAAAATCTACAGTACAAGAGCTTATAGCTGTAGTTTTGCAAGCTTCATGTTCAAAATAAAAAAGATAAAACATTAAAAATAACAATAGTATTAATGTTATAACCAATGAGTCTAAATAATTTATGATTTTCTGCAATATGATAATGTTATATCTAAGCATACATAGAAAGACAGTTTCAATCCGACCTATTGCCACCCTGAATTCAGCAGGGACACTATGTTTGCACAAACATGTACATTTAATGCTGAGCCAGAATATAAAAATGCAAAATGTTTACCACAACAAATATTTTAAAGCAGTGAATAACTTAACACTGTGCAGTAAACATTATGCAATAACTTGCTTTTTTTTAAGAGAAAGGGAAGGAAGATAACTAAGCAAAGTCCTATGCTAAAAATAACTGATCATCTTTCTGAGGTTCTGCTGCTCACCGTGATGGGCAGGCCATGAGCTTCTCATGTCTGTCTGCAATCAATGTAGACCAAACCCCTCCCCCACTTCTCCACCTATTAGAGAGCAGTATGCAAATGAGCCTGACCAGCAAGTGATTTCTCTAATGAGTGTCAAGAATTTGAAAAAGCAGAAAAGTTCATTGAAATACATTAGTCATTCTTACAGTGAGACACTTTACAAATGTTTAAAAATAGATGCAAACATAGCATCTATTTGTTAAAGTGGTCATAGAATGTAGACCCGAGTTTACATTGTCATAGATGAATAACGATAGTTCAGTGGGTGAAATGGATGTGAAGTTCAAACCCCATCGACACCTCCTTTCTCTGCAAATCTCACAATTCTAAACTTCCACCATAAAGGAGGTAAATCCTTATTTGGTTCTGGCCTGTACTTTTGTCATGCCCCAAAATTGATATACAGACCAGCCCACTGGTTCACAGCCCAAGAACATGAATCGAGGATTATTTTTGTGTATCATTAGATCCCTGCAAAATTTGATGCTCAGCTGTTGATTTGCTCTAAGCATTTTACCGAAGACAGCTTTCAAAATCTTGGACAATTTCATGTTTCAGTGAGTGAGTGCTTGTTGCTATGATGAGTCTTCCCTTGTTGTAAACCAACCAATCAGCGCACAGCTCATCTAAATATTCATGATCATACCATAAAAGGAAGAAAGCCTTTCATTTCATTTCATTGAGAATGGCTTAAATCTTCTCTGGATCTGTCTTTACTTGCCCGCTCTGTATCCCAAAAAGGGGATTTAGATTATTTCTTTATCAAACCATAAGGATCTGGGGGAATTACTGAAAACTAGTGAACACTGTAAAAGGAATCCATGACACCTTCCCATTTCACCCGCATAAGTCCAGGGGAAATTGGCAAAAGGAAAATGAGAAGTTGTGGGAGGAATTAGTTCAGGAATGGTGGTTGTGCAGTCCGTAGAGGCATTTGTGGGTTCTCTGGCTTCCTCTCACAGCCCAAAAACATGATAGGTTAATTGGCTTCTCTACATTGTCCTTAGGTGTGAGTGTGTGTGTGAATGTGTCTCTGTGTTGCCCTGCGACAGACTGGTGACCTGTCCTAGGGTGTACCCCACCTCTCATCCACAGACTGAAGTAGATTGGCAATAGCCCCATCGCGACCCTGACAAGGACTGAGCAGGGGAATATGGATGGATGGATGGATGGATGCTACTTCTTCTGATCTGAATATCTTTGCTGTGCAGCCAAAGAGCGGATTATCTGATTGTGGTGATGAAGTCTTTCACATTCAGTGCAAGGAATAAAAGGAGATTCTGCTGGGCCAGACTGGCCAGATGATTCCGTCATATTGGTTTTAGTTTTTTTGCACATGCAGAATCAGAAAGCGAACCAGTGAATTTTAATGTTTTATTTGCAAAACCAACAAGAATCTGGAAACTGAGACCTGCAGGAAATCAGCTGAACTTTCTGGTTGGTCTAAGGAAAAAGTGCAGCTGATCAGGAAGGAGTTAGTTGATGACAACTGATGACTGATTGATTTGCTTACTTGAGAGATGAAGGGCAGTTAGCATGGATCTGTAAGGGTTTTATTCAGTGGGACTATTGCAGACTGTACCCCAATAGTTCAGGCGAATGTGAGCGAGATTCAAGAGCATTAGTACTTGCAACAGACGTTATGCTGGAGAGCAGGTAGGCGGGTGATGACGACTGAGAACTGTTGCACACAGGTAAGACCTATTCATATTAAAAGAGATTTACAAGGACACATTTCAGCAATAAAGATATTCCTAGTCCAGGGCTTTGATGGGAATACCATCAGGGGTAATCATTCAGTGAAGAGAGATGATCCTTCGCCTCCTTATATACACTCTAGTCATCTTGATTGAGAAATGTTCTCAGGTGTGCAGCAACATATGGGATGGCCCAGCCACCAGCAAAGATCCTCTCTATAACAGAAAACTCACTCACACCAGAAAAAGAGCAAAACTCCAGAGACCCTAGCATAGCTACAGTATTCAGCTCAGAAGACCATTACAGACATATTTCCTACCCAGAAGTAAAACAATTACAAAACAAAGCATCATCTTTTTCAACACAAAAACCAATTCATCATTGACATCATCATTCAAATTTCTTTTAAATGCAGAAAAAGAAATACGCTTTTTTATCTCACTGTCAAGATTGTTCCATAAACTGCAATCTTTAATTAAAATCCATCCTTCGATTATTACTGTTCTAAATCTAATTTAGTTTTTTATTTCTGCTTTTAGCAATTACCTCAATCCCATTAAGGAAACAAAAGTCAATACTCCAAGGAATATTCAAAAAGCATAATGTGTACTGATGAAGATGCATCCTTTCATACTTCTTTCTGCCCCCTCATTTAAGGTGCTTAGAACCAGCCCTGGTGTATGCAGTGCTATAAAACTTACATACAGTCTATGTCTTTAAGTCAAAATAGTGGAACTAAATAGTATCATCTTTATTGAGGTTATCAATATCTTTCTACTTCTGTTTTAGCCAGACGCATTTAGATTATGTTGTTGTGCAATTACGATGTTATTGAGAAATTTAGCAACTTTTACTCATTTCCTTATTCCATGAAAATGTCTGGTCTTAAAAACTGTTGAATTTATTTCTACTAGGTTAAATCCAGGTCAAGAGGCCAGTTGGATCGCCGGTTTTAAAAAAAACAAACTATTCTGCGAATGAAAAATGCAAATCTATGTAAATGAACAAGTATTTTCATACAACACATGTAAGTAGAAAGACAAATCAAAGTGATGTATTTGATTAAAAAAAAGAGAAAAGTAGAAGTACATTAAACAGAATGAAATTGAATAATTAACATAAGATGATAAAAAATAAGATCAATGATAAAGACATTAAAGGATAGTTGGACTTCATTTAATTATGCTTAGATAGCGAAGTCATAAGCCACATTTAACAAATACATTTAGGGTTTTGGTGGTGCTTTAATAGTTTTCTGTGAGTTAGTTCCATGAGATTTAAAAAATGCTTTAAGATGTTTGGTTCTGGGTAAAGAGTATATGTAAGCCAAATGACCTCAGATGTCTGGTTGGTTGATACACAGACATCAAATCTGTAATGTATTTTGATGTATAGTTAAACATAAGTATTTTGAAAATCTATTTTCTGAGATAAGGAGAGCCAGTGTAATGAAACTGCAGGAAATCAACCAAAGGAAATCTGTTTTAAAATGATTTTGAATTGGAAGAAAAATGTGAACTGAAATATATTCTCGTAGCAAAGAATATGTTTGCAGCAAAAATACACATTATATTTAGTAAAATATATATAATATATATACTGGTATATATACAGTATATATATATTTTCTTCTAAAATATGCTTTTTTATTTACAACATGTATGTCGAAGGATGGCATCACGTTGAAAGTACCACAGTGTGTTTTTGTTATAATAATGGTCTAAAAAGCATTGAATTTGCATTTTTGCAGACACAAAAGTAGATTAAGCTTTAATACTGGTCACTCTGTGGCAAACGGGAAAACTTGAAAGATATCTTCTGAGGTTGTTGCTGCCTCTTTCCTCCAAATTTCACTAAATGTCAATGGACAGTCCATAAAATAAGTTTGTTTTGTTTTTGCATATGAGAGGTTCTAGAGCAGAAAATGCATTTAAATGTGATTCTTACTTGATGATGATTTGATATACTCATCATTGATGACAAACATTTTGATGCCAAAATAATAAGGACCAGCTAAAGAGGCATTTCTCCTACTATTATTAGGTTTCTTATTAAGGTGGGCAGAAGAGTACAGTAAATTTTACAGTCACTGAACAAAACCAAGAGGTCTCTATGATGGGAGCCCTTCTCTCAATGAGATTTATCCAGACCAATTCTACAACACTTTATCAGTTTAGCGATGCATCTTAGTGAGTCACTTAGCACTCAGATCTAGTATAATGACTCGCTGGAGCATGCCCTGTCACTGTGAAAGAGCTGCGGCGGCGTGGCCAGAACTGTCACATTCAGGCAGCCCTCAAGGTGAGAAGTTGTGACAAAGTGACACTCTGAGACAAACCTAAAGTCCTAACATGACGACTCTGAGACTAGGGGCTGTATGAGCTTCTGGGACACTGGGTATGTGTGTGTAGGGATGTGTTTGCATCTCTGCGTATGGTTGGAATGGTGGCCTCCAAAGCTTGAATCCTATCTCATCTCTGACTCCTTTGCTGAATCTGCCGAAGGCAAAGCAGTAGAGGAGATGATGACTGGCTGTATAGGGAGTCACCAGCTTTGCTGCAAGGTCAGGCCAAAGTGGCACATATCCATGCTCTTGAGCTGAGACTGTCTGAAAGCACTGAGTAAAACATATGGGAAAAATTAACAAGAGACAATGATAGTAACAATCAAACTAGAAACCAGCTGATCTTTATTTTTATATGTTTTTCGTGAAGGCACAAGGGTACTGGCTTAAAAGATAGAGGGCGAAAGTTTTTATTGTTCAAATTTACCTAACACTATTTCTTTTATCTACAGCCCTCTAACTGAAGTGAATTACAGCACAGTCCATAAAATTACATCATTCATAAGAGAACTGAATATGCCCCACTGCTAGCACACATCTCTGCGCAAACACATACATATCTTAGAGGCAAATAAACACAAGCACCAACTCCCATCCATCCTCAACCTCCAGAACTCTCAGGGTGTGTTGACAAACTTTGCTCTGGGGGGAACTAGCAAGTGAAAGCAAAGAGATTAAGATGGGCAGTTAAAAAAAAAAAAACTCACTGAGACTCAGAACAACACACACACACACAGACTTGAGTGGGAAGTCGAGACTAGACGTGCTCATACTGTCAAACCAAATTATTGCTAGTCCTACCATCTAATTATGCAATAAAATCGCCTCAATGGGGCGAAACAGCAAAGCCCAAAATAAAAATAAGCCTGACTGAAAAGTAGGAGATTCACCCGGTGGAAAGTATCCTCCGTTTCCCTAGAGAGCAGAGAGATGTGGTAGGCTCTGCTCAACTTTTTCTCCATTATCTGTTTCCAGCATGTATTTCATAGGGCGAGCCAGGGGATAGTGAGTCAGACCCAGATTCATATAGATTCATGTAAACACTGTGATAGAGTAAAGCAGCAGGGAACCGGCCAGAGGGGCTGGCAAAGAAATAAAGAAGTGACAGAAAAAAAGACAAAGGAAAGGTATGAAAACTGTAAGAGAAGGAAGAAATTAAATTGATTAGAAAAAATGGAGAGTCGAAGGGAAAGAGTGGCAAAGCTGTTAAAAACATTTGTGTGCACATTTGGAAAAGTTGCAAGCAGCATCCAGAGACTTGTTAGGAAAGATGAGTGTCAAAGCCTGGCCCAGCTGCTGTATTAAACACTTAATTAACCTCCTTATATACTAAGAGAGTTTTTAGTGTGTGGGCAGCATGTGTGTCTGTGTGTACTTTTATAAGGCAGCGACATACGCCAATCATTTTTTTTGGTTTGTGTAGTCACTCAGACTGTGCTGTTTTAGTAGCTCCTGTGCTTTTAAACCTATTATACCTCTGAATACCTCTAAGACTTGTATGCCTTTTGATTAAACTATAGTACAATGCACTTCATGTTTTGTCTTCTTTACCTGAACACCATCCCTCGATCCCTCATCCAATTTATCCCACCTGCAAAGTCTCTTACTTAGCCTACCTAATCATCTTCAGTCCACCACTTCATTTACCCGATGTCTTAATATCTCTTTCCATTCACTCTTTAGTCCCTCTTTTCCCATCTTGCCTTTCCATTGTATTCTAATCCTGTTCTTACTGTTTTACCAGCTTCCTCCCTTTAATCTTTCCTTAACCCTCCCTGTTTCCTTCTATTCTTCCTTTACTCTATCTCCTTGAATGCCAACAAAGCTTGCTGCCGGTAAGCATGAATCTACAGCCCACAAAAAGCATTATAACCCAATGCACATAGGCTGAAGCCTTTAACATAATACAAACACAATGCTGTACATTAACGTTTTTGTGATATATCGATGGAAATGAATGCATATTGTGAAATTATAGGAAAATTATTGAAAACAAAATAGATTGTTTTTGTTTATGAATTAGAAAAATGAAAATAATGTTTATTCATCTATTTGTAACCTTCCTTTATGTAAAACCAGAAAAACAAACAAACATTTGAACCAAAAGCCAGAAGTCCTCACATTAGTTAATAGAATCAAGCTTATGTAATTCAATTTCTGTAAAAATACTCTGACTGTCTCGCAGGTTTTTATAGGTTCATTAGTTAAGACGAAGAAACACAGCAGACAAGTCAAGGGTAAAGATGTGGATAGGTTTTAACAGGGTTAGGTTATAAATCAATATCCAAAGCTTTCAACATATCAACTATTAGGTCTATCATATAAAACAGGAGATTATGGAAAACATAAAAACCTATAAAGACATGAATGTCCATGTATATTATTTTGTTTTACATCCTACAAGACAGAGAATGGTAACTTGGATTAAGTGCTCAGATCCTGATATATAAAACGCACTGATGCACAAAAAAACATCAAAGATTGTTACCACAGAAATGGTTTATGGTTTAAATGCTAGCAATGTAAATAAGTGATTCACTTAAAGACTAAATCAACTTATTTAAAATGATATAAAAAGCATAATCACATATAAACTGTTAATTTTACTCTCTTTTTGTCACATGTACGTGTAAATGTGAAAACGCATGTAATTATCTATTAGGTACTTCATATGAAAGTGCCTAATAGAATGAAATGATACTGAAACAGCAGTTTAATTCCTAAAAGGTCAGGTTGGATGATTCATAAAGGGAACAAAGTGGAGTGACTAACACGCATGGGCATAAAAAGATCTGCAAACTCATGGATAACTGTAAACAACTGCAGCCTTGGCATTCCTAAAGGATGATGCCAGTTGATGTACAGAATATGAAAGGATCCTACTAACCTTCTGGCACAGAGTAGCAAAATGGCTGTTTTTTTATTGTTCCTGGCAGTCATCTTTGTGCTTGGTTCAAACTACTGTCTTTTTTTGCACCTGGAGCTTTTCAAAGGGTGATCACTGACTGGTAGTGTATCCTTAAGGTTGTCCAGTGCTAAGTGACTCCAGTATGTCCAGCCATATGGGAAGACCTCATCTGTATGTTGCTCACATATATAAACTTCCCCTATATGTACTATGCTTAAATATATTAGGCAAACAGCTGGTTGTAATCTGCATCAAATAGCAAATTTAGCAAGCGTAAACATTGTTATTACTACACCCGTATTACTAAAGAGATACTTCTGTAAATGCTGCTCATGTGAACAAAAAACTTTTTCTTTTTAAAAAGAAAAATCAGATTTGATGTAAAACCTAGTTGTGATGTACAAATGTGTCCTACCATTGCAGTCGTATGTTGGTCAGCTTGGACAGTGTCCTTAAAAATAAGGGCTGGTGCTCCTCTTTATACCAAATAAGCGAAAGAAACATACGTAATATTTTATACTATTGATCTATGGATCAATATTTTTATTGTTCAAAAAACAAAACCCCCAAAGCAGCTAAAAACTGCAAATTTTTATTAACATCAATTATAATTGAGATCCATGCTCATCAACACGTTTAAGATACCGTAACCGGAAACAGTTCCTATAATAGTTCTTGATCTCATAAAGTACCTGTGGAACAAGTAGTCTCTTTGAAAAAACAAAAAACTAAACAAAACTTTGTGCCTATTGACAGCATGGAAGATTTTTGAGCCTAGCAACTGTTGGAGGGAAGGATCTGTAGGAAAACACCTTTGTGCATCTAGGTTCTAGCATCAGTCATTACATCAGCTCTCCACCTCTGTAGTGCTTTCATGCATAGAGTGGGAGACATTGTCAAGCAGTGTCATTTTTCTTATGGTCCTTCTATCTCTCACCACATGCAGAGTGTATGTGCAGGGTTGCATCACTGGACAGAGCTTGCATTCCTATAATGAGCTTATCAAACCACTTCCTCTTACTGTATCTGCAGATAAAATGTTGCTTCAGCATATCCCACCATAAAAAATGGCTGATGCCACAATGGAGTCAAAGAGGATTTTTAGAGAGGTCCCCTTCACTCCAAAACCTCAGCAAGTAGAGTCTGCTTTGAGTCTTTCTGTGAAGAGCATCAGGGTTGTTACTCCAATCCATGATAATGTATATTTAGTTTTTTTCTACTTTAATAATAAACTGGAATGATCTGATGAACGAAAGTGTGACATAAATGCAACTAAAAAAGACACCAGGATAGGGGGCAACACTTTGTCACACCACTGTAAAGTATGTAGCACATACTGCAGTGTTCGTCCAGCAGAAGTTCCCAATAAATTGCACTGAAGAATATCTGTGGTTGTAGCTTAACCTCTTACACCCTCAGGGGGTATAAATAAATTTCTGCCTGACAAAAACACACAAATGTAAATCACTTATAGCCTCACAGCTATTAGAAGAAACTTTTGGTTCCTCTGTAAAGGTAAGATGTCATAGAATGGTTTTCTGGTGTCNATAGTTCAGGCGAATGTGAGCGAGATTCAAGAGCATTAGTACTTGCAAGAGACGTTATGCTGGAGAGCAGGTAGGCGGGTGATGACGACTGAGAACTGCTGCACACAGGTAAGACCTATTCATATTAAAAGAGATTTACAAGGACACATTTCAGCAATAAAGATATTCCTAGTCCAGGGCTTTGATGGGAATACCATCACGGGTAATCATTCAGTGAAGAGAGATGATCCTTCGCCTCCTTATATACACACTAGTCATCTTGATTGAGAAATGTTCTCAGGTGTGCAGCAACATATGGGATGGCCCAGCCACCAGCAAAGATCCTATCTATAACAGAAAACTCACTCACACCAGAAAAAGAGCAAAACTCCAGAGACCCTAACATAGCTACAGTATTTAGCTCAGAAGACCATTACAGACATATTTCCTACCCAGAAGTAAAACAATTACAAAACAAAGCATCATCTTTTTCAACACAAAAACCAATTCATCATTGACATCATCATTCAAATTTCTTTTAAATGCAGAAAAAGAAATACGCTTTTTTATCTCACTGTCAAGATTGTTCCATAAACTGCAATCTTTAATTAAAATCCATCCTTCGATTATTACTGTTCTAAATCTAATTTAGTTTTTTATTTCTGCTTTTAGCAATTACCTCAATCCCATTAAGGAAACAAAAGTCAATACTCCAAGGAATATTCAAAAAGCATAATGTGTACTGATGAAGATGCATCCTTTCATACTTCTTTCTGCCCCCTCATTTAAGGTGCTTAGAACCAGCCCTGGTGTATGCAGTGCTATAAAACTTACATACAGTCTATGTCTTTAAGTCAAAATAGTGGAACTAAATAGTATCATCTTTATTGAGGTTATCAATATCTTTCTACTTCTGTTTTAGCCAGACGCATTTAGATTATGTTGTTGTGCAATTACGATGTTATTGAGAAATTTAGCAACTTTTACTCATTTCCTTATTCCATGAAAATGTCTGGTCTTAAAAACTGTTGAATTTATTTCTACTAGGTTAAATCCAGGTCAAGAGGCCAGTTGGATCGCCGGTTTTAAAAAAAACAAACTATTCTGCGAATGAAAAATGCAAATCTATGTAAATGAACAAGTATTTTCATACAACACATGTAAGTAGAAAGACAAATCAAAGTGATGTATTTGATTAAAAAAAAGAGAAAAGTAGAAGTACATTAAACAGAATGAAATTGAATAATTAACATAAGATGATAAAAAATAAGATCAATGATAAAGACATTAAAGGATAGTTGGACTTCATTTAATTATGCTTAGATAGCGAAGTCATAAGCCACATTTAACAAATACATTTAGGGTTTTGGTGGTGCTTTAATAGTTTTCTGTGAGTTAGTTCCATGAGATTTAAAAAATGCTTTAAGATGTTTGGTTCTGGGTAAAGAGTATATGTAAGCCAAATGACCTCAGATGTCTGGTTGGTTGATACACAGACATCAAATCTGTAATGTATTTTGATGTATAGTTAAACATAAGTATTTTGAAAATCTATTTTCTGAGATAAGGAGAGCCAGTGTAATGAAACTGCAGGAAATCAACCAAAGGAAATCTGTTTTAAAATGATTTTGAATTGGAAGAAAAATGTGAACTGAAATATATTCTCGTAGCAAAGAATATGTTTGCAGCAAAAATACACATTATATTTAGTAAAATATATATAATATATATACTGGTATATATACAGTATATATATATTTTCTTCTAAAATATGCTTTTTTATTTACAACATGTATGTCGAAGGATGGCATCACGTTGAAAGTACCACAGTGTGTTTTTGTTATAATAATGGTCTAAAAAGCATTGAATTTGCATTTTTGCAGACACAAAAGTAGATTAAGCTTTAATACTGGTCACTCTGTGGCAAACGGGAAAACTTGAAAGATATCTTCTGAGGTTGTTGCTGCCTCTTTCCTCCAAATTTCACTAAATGTCAATGGACAGTCCATAAAATAAGTTTGTTTTGTTTTTGCATATGAGAGGTTCTAGAGCAGAAAATGCATTTAAATGTGATTCTTACTTGATGATGATTTGATATACTCATCATTGATGACAAACATTTTGATGCCAAAATAATAAGGACCAGCTAAAGAGGCATTTCTCCTACTATTATTAGGTTTCTTATTAAGGTGGGCAGAAGAGTACAGTAAATTTTACAGTCACTGAACAAAACCAAGAGGTCTCTATGATGGGAGCCCTTCTCTCAATGAGATTTATCCAGACCAATTCTACAACACTTTATCAGTTTAGCGATGCATCTTAGTGAGTCACTTAGCACTCAGATCTAGTATAATGACTCGCTGGAGCATGCCCTGTCACTGTGAAAGAGCTGCGGCGGCGTGGCCAGAACTGTCACATTCAGGCAGCCCTCAAGGTGAGAAGTTGTGACAAAGTGACACTCTGAGACAAACCTAAAGTCCTAACATGACGACTCTGAGACTAGGGGCTGTATGAGCTTCTGGGACACTGGGTATGTGTGTGTAGGGATGTGTTTGCATCTCTGCGTATGGTTGGAATGGTGGCCTCCAAAGCTTGAATCCTATCTCATCTCTG
Source organism: Cyprinodon variegatus (assembly GCF_000732505.1). Taxonomy (NCBI): domain Eukaryota; kingdom Metazoa; phylum Chordata; class Actinopteri; order Cyprinodontiformes; family Cyprinodontidae; genus Cyprinodon; species Cyprinodon variegatus. The sequence continues at coordinate 419,771 of NW_015150876.1, read as the reverse complement.
ACTCCTTTGCTGAATCTGCCGAAGGCAAAGCAGTAGAGGAGATGATGACTGGCTGTATAGGGAGTCACCAGCTTTGCTGCAAGGTCAGGCCAAAGTGGCACATATCCATGCTCTTGAGCTGAGACTGTCTGAAAGCACTGAGTAAAACATATGGGAAAAATTAACAAGAGACAATGATAGTAACAATCAAACTAGAAACCAGCTGATCTTTATTTTTATATGTTTTTCGTGAAGGCACAAGGGTACTGGCTTAAAAGATAGAGGGCGAAAGTTTTTATTGTTCAAATTTACCTAACACTATTTCTTTTATCTACAGCCCTCTAACTGAAGTGAATTACAGCACAGTCCATAAAATTACATCATTCATAAGAGAACTGAATATGCCCCACTGCTAGCACACATCTCTGCGCAAACACATACATATCTTAGAGGCAAATAAACACAAGCACCAACTCCCATCCATCCTCAACCTCCAGAACTCTCAGGGTGTGTTGACAAACTTTGCTCTGGGGGGAACTAGCAAGTGAAAGCAAAGAGATTAAGATGGGCAGTTAAAAAAAAAAAAACTCACTGAGACTCAGAACAACACACACACACACAGACTTGAGTGGGAAGTCGAGACTAGACGTGCTCATACTGTCAAACCAAATTATTGCTAGTCCTACCATCTAATTATGCAATAAAATCGCCTCAATGGGGCGAAACAGCAAAGCCCAAAATAAAAATAAGCCTGACTGAAAAGTAGGAGATTCACCCGGTGGAAAGTATCCTCCGTTTCCCTAGAGAGCAGAGAGATGTGGTAGGCTCTGCTCAACTTTTTCTCCATTATCTGTTTCCAGCATGTATTTCATAGGGCGAGCCAGGGGATAGTGAGTCAGACCCAGATTCATATAGATTCATGTAAACACTGTGATAGAGTAAAGCAGCAGGGAACCGGCCAGAGGGGCTGGCAAAGAAATAAAGAAGTGACAGAAAAAAAGACAAAGGAAAGGTATGAAAACTGTAAGAGAAGGAAGAAATTAAATTGATTAGAAAAAATGGAGAGTCGAAGGGAAAGAGTGGCAAAGCTGTTAAAAACATTTGTGTGCACATTTGGAAAAGTTGCAAGCAGCATCCAGAGACTTGTTAGGAAAGATGAGTGTCAAAGCCTGGCCCAGCTGCTGTATTAAACACTTAATTAACCTCCTTATATACTAAGAGAGTTTTTAGTGTGTGGGCAGCATGTGTGTCTGTGTGTACTTTTATAAGGCAGCGACATACGCCAATCATTTTTTTTGGTTTGTGTAGTCACTCAGACTGTGCTGTTTTAGTAGCTCCTGTGCTTTTAAACCTATTATACCTCTGAATACCTCTAAGACTTGTATGCCTTTTGATTAAACTATAGTACAATGCACTTCATGTTTTGTCTTCTTTACCTGAACACCATCCCTCGATCCCTCATCCAATTTATCCCACCTGCAAAGTCTCTTACTTAGCCTACCTAATCATCTTCAGTCCACCACTTCATTTACCCGATGTCTTAATATCTCTTTCCATTCACTCTTTAGTCCCTCTTTTCCCATCTTGCCTTTCCATTGTATTCTAATCCTGTTCTTACTGTTTTACCAGCTTCCTCCCTTTAATCTTTCCTTAACCCTCCCTGTTTCCTTCTATTCTTCCTTTACTCTATCTCCTTGAATGCCAACAAAGCTTGCTGCCGGTAAGCATGAATCTACAGCCCACAAAAAGCATTATAACCCAATGCACATAGGCTGAAGCCTTTAACATAATACAAACACAATGCTGTACATTAACGTTTTTGTGATATATCGATGGAAATGAATGCATATTGTGAAATTATAGGAAAATTATTGAAAACAAAATAGATTGTTTTTGTTTATGAATTAGAAAAATGAAAATAATGTTTATTCATCTATTTGTAACCTTCCTTTATGTAAAACCAGAAAAACAAACAAACATTTGAACCAAAAGCCAGAAGTCCTCACATTAGTTAATAGAATCAAGCTTATGTAATTCAATTTCTGTAAAAATACTCTGACTGTCTCGCAGGTTTTTATAGGTTCATTAGTTAAGACGAAGAAACACAGCAGACAAGTCAAGGGTAAAGATGTGGATAGGTTTTAACAGGGTTAGGTTATAAATCAATATCCAAAGCTTTCAACATATCAACTATTAGGTCTATCATATAAAACAGGAGATTATGGAAAACATAAAAACCTATAAAGACATGAATGTCCATGTATATTATTTTGTTTTACATCCTACAAGACAGAGAATGGTAACTTGGATTAAGTGCTCAGATCCTGATATATAAAACGCACTGATGCACAAAAAAACATCAAAGATTGTTACCACAGAAATGGTTTATGGTTTAAATGCTAGCAATGTAAATAAGTGATTCACTTAAAGACTAAATCAACTTATTTAAAATGATATAAAAAGCATAATCACATATAAACTGTTAATTTTACTCTCTTTTTGTCACATGTACGTGTAAATGTGAAAACGCATGTAATTATCTATTAGGTACTTCATATGAAAGTGCCTAATAGAATGAAATGATACTGAAACAGCAGTTTAATTCCTAAAAGGTCAGGTTGGATGATTCATAAAGGGAACAAAGTGGAGTGACTAACACGCATGGGCATAAAAAGATCTGCAAACTCATGGATAACTGTAAACAACTGCAGCCTTGGCATTCCTAAAGGATGATGCCAGTTGATGTACAGAATATGAAAGGATCCTACTAACCTTCTGGCACAGAGTAGCAAAATGGCTGTTTTTTTATTGTTCCTGGCAGTCATCTTTGTGCTTGGTTCAAACTACTGTCTTTTTTTGCACCTGGAGCTTTTCAAAGGGTGATCACTGACTGGTAGTGTATCCTTAAGGTTGTCCAGTGCTAAGTGACTCCAGTATGTCCAGCCATATGGGAAGACCTCATCTGTATGTTGCTCACATATATAAACTTCCCCTATATGTACTATGCTTAAATATATTAGGCAAACAGCTGGTTGTAATCTGCATCAAATAGCAAATTTAGCAAGCGTAAACATTGTTATTACTACACCCGTATTACTAAAGAGATACTTCTGTAAATGCTGCTCATGTGAACAAAAAACTTTTTCTTTTTAAAAAGAAAAATCAGATTTGATGTAAAACCTAGTTGTGATGTACAAATGTGTCCTACCATATTACGAGGTCACGTAGCAGCTGGACCCACCGGTGGGTCCGTAGGGTTCTAGGGGTTAATAAATAGTGAAAAAAAAGGATACTCAGGGAGTATGAATCATTTTGCAAATCACTGTATATTTATGCATACATTCTCCAGTAACAGTGTGACAAACACAGTGCTTATAACGATACAAATTTATCGAAGAGATCACAAGAGAACTGAACTGAATACATTCTTCAGCAGGTTCATTTCAGGAATAAGCTCAGCATCCTTCTCTCCTGCCCACGGTCAGGTGGACATTCTGCCTTCCTCTGCCATTGACTCTCCTGCTTCTATTAGTTTGTTGTCAGCCAAATCAGAAGGTGGTGCTGGTCCCTCTGGATTTCACCTGGATTTTAATTGTCTGTCTCTAGAATTCAAGTGAAAATGCAACTGGGGAGACTGACCTGAGTCACCGAGTCATGATGCTGTCAGTCCCTGAGTCCATACAGACCTGTGCAGAGCAGCTCTGTGGGATTCTACAGCACCTTATTCTGACCCAGAATACAGTTCCAGTGATGTGGAAGACCTCCTGCCTTGTCCCAGTACCAAAGACAACTTAGACAATTGTGCTCAGTGACTGAAGACCTGTTGCCCTGACATCCCCATTTTTAAGGTCCTAGAGAGACTTCTGTTAGTTCACCTCAGCAAACATACAAGCAACTATCAGGACCACCTGCAGTTTGCTAATCATACACCTGCTTCAGCAGTCATTTAGACAGAGCAGACAGCACTATAACAATCATGTTCTTTGATTTCTCTAGTGCATTTAAAACAATGCCGGATGACTTATTATCTGAGAAACTTCACAAGACTTGGGTGGAGGCACCAACAATCACCTGGAACAAAGACTACCAGACGAAAACACCGCAGCAGGTTAGACTAAAGGCTGATTTATACTTCGAAACTAGGTCGTCTGCGTAGGTATCGTAGTGAACAAAAAGATGTCCCCACCCCCTCCGCAGACACTCCGCTGCACCTCTCCCAAATTGTAGGTGACCGCAGACAGTGCCGCATACAGGTGGCCGGCTGTTTTGTTTTTATGACCGCTATTGCGGAAAACAACTTGTGAAGTTGGACCAGCTAGAATAGCCAGAACACTGGGACAAACTCACCCCACTTCCTCACCGCCTGGGCCGTATCTGGACCCACAGCGTATAGCTCAGACCACGCTTCAAAATTGAGCATAAATCAAAAATGTCTGCGTCATGCTCATTGCGACACACTGCTGCGAGGAGTGTAACCAGCCTTTTTAGGGTCAGATGTCTAATCAAGTTGCCAGCAGTACAGGAGCTTCACAGGGGATGGTTATTTAACCATTCCGTTTTACTACACTTCTGACTTCCAGTAGCAGACAGAGTCATGTGGTCTGCAGAAATACTAAGGGAACACTGAAGTTTTTGGGTGCATCAGAAATGGACAAGAAGCTGAGCACAGAGAGCTGGTGAACCGCTTTGTAGCATGGTGTGGAAATAATCATCTGATCCTGAGTGTCAACAAAAAAAGGGAGATTTCAGCAGAAGCAGGAAGATGTTGAATTATGTTCACATCAAAGGAGAAGAAAGGGAAGTGGTGTAGGAGTGTAAATACCTTAGTGTTCACCTGAGCAATTAACTAGAGTGGAGACACAGCTGTGAAGCTGTCTATAAGATAGGACAAAGCAGACTGTACTTCAAAAGGTAGCTTGAGTCCTTCGGCGTTTGCAGCAATAAGCTACATGTTTTCTATAAGTCTGTTGTGGAGAGCATGATCTCTTCCTCCATCTTCTGCTGAGGTATCCGCATCAGAGAAAATGACTTAAAAAAGGTCAACAAGCTAAAAGAGAAGGCTGGCTGTGTTCTAGGAACTCGTCTATAAACTCTGGAGATTATTTCAAAAATAAATATTCATAAAGTGAATAACATTATGGATAAGCGTGAGCATCCTCTTCAGAGGGTTTTTAAACAACGAGTGTCTTCAGTCAGAGGCTTCTTCAGATTCGGTGCAAGACAGACCCCTACAGAAGATCCTTCCTGCCTACAGATATCATCGTCTACAACAACTCGGTGAAACACAGACAAAGAAAGCTATGACTTATTGCAACATTTAATTTCCCTTTGGGATTAATTAAGTTTTTTTTTATTGAAATGATTTGAGAACAGAGGTGGTGATCACATAGTGCTCACAGACAGGAGTACTGTCCCCACTCTTTCCTGTAGGAGTTTGCTTGTGGTACACAAATCAATGTATACAAGCTAACATGCTTCTGCACACGTTTAAAAACAAGCAAACACAAACAAATGGTCACAAACACATTCACACAAACACTACCAATGACTCAACTACCAAAAAGGCCCAACCCACATGTACATACACAGGCGCATGAGAGCGACCTGCGTCATACTTCAAAGTGAGGTGTTCAGAGAACACACTGCCTCACCGCCCCAGTCTGTCCCTCCTTCTGCCCACCCACCCCCTACTTCCAATATATGTTCAAAGGCCATCCATTAACCTTTCACTCACACAGGCTTTGCTGTGATCTACTGCTCACAGCCAAGGGCTTTGAAGAGCACAGAAACCCCAAACAAGGACGACAGAGGAGGAGGTCGTAAACGAGAGATGAGAGAAGACAGTAAGAGGTAAAAGAGCATTGGAGAGAAAAATGACAATGATAAGAGCTGTATGCTAATAACAGATGGTATAAAAGGGGTAAAGAAAGAAAAACAGAGCAGCTGGGAGGAGGCAGCAGGGTTAATCTAAAGGAGGGAGGCTGAACAGAAAGTGGGGTAAACTGACAGGCTGGAGAGGGCTAG
>NW_015150876.1:409845-413698 GCF_000732505.1 Cyprinodon variegatus | reverse complement strand
TAGTAAAAAAAAAAAAAAAAAAAAACTGGGTTAGGGGAAAAAACCCCCAGAAGAGACATAGAAGTCCAGCAAAAGGGGGGAATATATGGGAGGTTGGCGGGATGGTTGGGTGAAGGATGTAACAGACAAGGGGAGTTTTAAGATGTTATGAAGAACCAGCTGAGATTGGAATAAATGAGACGTGTTAGGAGGTGAAGAAATGAAAAGAACAGTATTGCTAATTAGATGTGGAAAAATAAAAAGGCTTCAAGACACACACAACCCCCCCACCGCCACCCCCATCAACACACAAAAAAGGAAAATAAGGAAAAACAAGGCTTAGAACGATATCTACTGCTAAATCTAGATGACTTATTCACAGACTCTTGATTAATCATTCATGGCTCTAAACTGAGAGTTGCAGCTCAATAAAAGAAAAATATATAACAAAACCTGTTCAAAGGACCCTTTTAGACCACATTTATATCAAAGAACACACAAATAATCCGTAAAGGTTTTTACCATTAGACAGATCCAAAGAAAATAAACTAGGATGTATTGATTAAAGCTTTATGATTATATTTAAACATCATGCTGCATCAACACCTCAAATACTTTAAAGCACACCTAAATCCAACAGCTATGTTATTTATTTGGTAAAAAAAAAAAATTTACAACAAAAACTGATCTTCAGAGAATTTTGCAAACATGCAGATTTTTTAGCAAAGTTATATGTTCCAGAAACGGAGGATAAAAGATAGTCAGTCATTTAATTCAATATTTATTTTAAAATGAAAGCCTGTGATAACTGTGATCGTTAAGCAGAAACATAAGCAGACATTTAGCTCCTTCTAGATAAAAACCTGTAAGCAAAGTTTTCATTATTTCTCTTAATGTCAGGGGGAAAAAATTATAAACAACATCAATGCTTTCAAAATGGGGTGGGTTAGATCTTTTATATGAAATGTGTATTTTTAGTAATTTAAATTTTAGGTTCATCTGTTTATCAAAGACATAACACTAGCATGGTCAGCTTTTCATATCTTTCTAAAAAATTTGCAAAGCAATGAGTTTTTATGACTCAGGTAGTGAAAGAAGTTTCTTTTCTTTTAAGCACCTATTTGCATATAGTAAGTTTATGTACATAACTGTTTTATTGATTTTTTTAAAAATGTAAATGCTGTTATTCAGCTGGCAACCTCGCTCTTATGCATTTATAGGTAGATAAAATAAAATTATTTCTTTTAATTAAATGCCGTGCAAAGTGTTCTATGAAGTAACTTTTGCTTTTTGTTCTTTATTTGTTTTACCTCAGTACTGTAAAGAAAATATAACTTATGATGAATTTAGATTTTTGTTCATTAAAATTCTCACCATTGTTTGTGAGCGCTAAATTCTCTGTCATCAAACGTCAATCAATTCTGGTCATTAGAGGCAGTGAGAATCTCAAATGAACCGGCCACATTACTAGCTTGCAGAATTAACATGCGTGATACTTAAAATATAATATTACAACAAATATATTAATATGTATTGTGTAGCTCCAATGAGGTTTGATCGATTTTTTACTTTGCTCTTTAATAAATACAGCAACTTGTCCTGAAAAATAATAGATTGGGATTAGGCTGTGTGCAGACATTATGTCACTGACCCAAAGCATTTGGGGGAGCAGGCACTTAGTTGGAAAAAATGTGTAAAAACAGCTCATCCCACATCTTTAAATAATAGCTGCTGTTCAGGGGAATGGGCATGAGAATAAAAAAAAAGCAGGAGAGCTGAGGGCTAGACAGATAAAAATGTCTGCCTGTGCACTTAAGGGCCAGGGGCCTTTCCACACGACTGATCTTGGAGCAAAGGCTTAAATACAGGGGAGATGAGAACAGATTCAACCAGTCGGCTGGCACTGGCATCAACGTATAACTGGCACAAGAACACACTTGGACCCACACACCTAGTCTGCTGTGTGTTCACATCACTATAAAAACCTTGTAAAAGCGGCACAAGCAAATATTCGGCACAGGCAGTGTTTGCAAAATTACATTTACAGTCTGAAAGGAATAAAATACAAATACTCCTATAATAGTATGCCTGCTATCACTAGTGCACATAAATATAAACCCCCATGTTTACACCAATGTTGCTTTTGTAAATGAAAGTTTTGTGTCAAGGCTTCATCAAGTATAGCACAGCTGCCTCCTGTGCCTGGCACATTAAGCAAGCCTAATGGGTTTTCACATCAATGGCACTGCGCATCAAGTAGGCTATATTCTAAAGCATCTAGTCCATATGACATTCACTTTGTCAAGGAACAAAGCCCTGTAAAAAAAAAAAAAAAAAAAGGATTCATGCCCTGTCACATTTTGTAATGTTATAACCATGATTCTTTAAAGTTTATAGTTTTATATATATATATATATATATATATATATATACATATAAATCAGAGCCTGGGTTGTTTACAAGAAAGTCTACAACACAATGCCACACGCACTGATCAACAGTACCTGTAAGAGAATTCATGGCAAACTACATCGGGCTGTGGAAAAACACACTTCAAGACACTTGCTAAAATTACCATCAAATGTGGAGTATAAAGAGATGCTCAAAAACCATTTTGTGATAATAAGTTTGCCTTAGAAGAAAATTCAGGCCATTGATGTTAAAACATGGAAGCTATTCAACATGCATGGTGGACACCACAAGTCCAGCATCCACTGAAAAAACCCTGCATGGGATGTACCACTGACCAATAGATGAAGTGGATGATATGATAAAATCCTACCAAAGGCTTAAGAGAGCCGGGCTGAAGGACAGTACAGAAGCACTGATCATGGCAGCACAGGAGCAGGCCTTAAGCACCAGAGCAATAGAGTCCCAAATCTGCCAAACTAAGCAAGATCCCATGTGCAGGGTATTCAAGGAGGCCCCTGTGACAATCCATAATCTTACAGTGGGGTGTAAGATACTGGCAGGAAAGGAATACATATGTAGAAAATCTTAACCAAGTGGCTGAGACCCCCAAGTCAATAGGGAACCACCTCTCATGGTGGTGAAGAATGACAGAGCTAAGAACCAGTGGGACTTCCAAATACAATCATCCAACCGGACATTGTGATAATTGAAAAACAGAGGAAAGCCGTAGTGATGCAACATCAGGAAACATCAGGAAAAAAGAACATGAGAAACTGGAAAAATACCAAGGCCTCACAGAAGAACTACAGAGGGCGTGGAAGGTGAAGCTACTGTAACTGTAGTGCCCGTGGTCATTGGAGCAACTGGGGCAGCAACCCCCACACTGGAACAGTGTCTCCAACAGATAACTGAAGAAATATTAGAGATCTCGCCCATTGCCAGTTCAACTCACTGCAGTTTCAATTAGTGTGCAATTTAATTTCAGTATGAAAACAGTTTTTCTGTAAATGAGACCATTGTGAAGACCAGTGATAAACATACCAAAAGTTTCAAGCAGAGATACTTTTTACCACTACCCCATGGTAACTCAAGAAGAGCTTCTAAGTTCTACAGCTGAGATGGGAGAATTGTTTGACATCCACCAGTCACAAAAAATCTGTCTTAAATTAAAGAGTGGCTGCATGAAAGACAATGTTTATGGAAAGCCATAAAGGATCTTTATTGTGTTTTGCAACAAGGGGATACAGCAATGTGCTCTGGTTGTGGAGTGAGGTGAGCCGCCTGGCCACGTGGTGCCAGGACAACCATCTCCATCTGAACGTAGAGAAGACAAAGGAGATTGTGGTGGACTTCAGGAGAAGGCCTGCCCAGCACGCTCCCCTGATCATCAACGGTGCTGAGGTGGAGCAGGTGAGCAGCACCAAGTTCCTGGGTGTCCACATCTCTCAAGACCTGTCCTGGG
>NW_015150876.1:388547-409123 GCF_000732505.1 Cyprinodon variegatus | reverse complement strand
GGTTGAGGGGATGGAAATTTCATCTGTGTTGTATGTTTACATGTAGCACATTTGACAATAAAGTTGAGTTGAGCTGGATAAGATGAACTCTGACTTTTTGCTGAAAGGGAAAACAAAAAATATGGCAGAAAACACAAGTCTGAGCACATCATCCACAACTGAAACATTATGGATTTGCAACATTATGCTGTGGGCAAGTAGCCTGATAAACCAGACTAAATGTGAGATTAAATGTGTAATTTAGTTTGGCCCCGATGAATGAGACATCATAAGATGGTTGATGAGAACAACCCGTTGTCTTTCAAACCATGTCTGTCCAATGCTCTGACCAATAAGTGCAACTGACTGTGACGTACTAAGCGCGACAGAAAGCTGGTGGGGAAGTGTAGACAAACAGCCTGTCGATAAAACGGCGAAGCCGTCCTTCTTAAAAATGAATGAGCGTAGAGCCTCTTCCTGCACACGTTTCAACGAAAACCCCAAGTCTAATCCTTCCAAAACTGATTTCAAAGCTGAGTCAAACGAGAACTGTTCAATAGTTGTTGCCATCTTCCTTGTTGTGCTTTCTCCAGTGCCGCACAGCTTTGTTGTCCCACCCTCAAAACCCCGTCTGCTTTGCATCCAAAAATTCAAAATACATCCCTGAGTTGTGATTGGCCAGCCAGTTCTAGGTCCTGGGGCATTGATTGAGGCTAGACCACTCGGAGGCAATAATGATTTTGGCCGCTGGTGGGTGGGGCTAGTTTACTAGTCTAGCAGGCAAGCTTTTCATCAGCAGGTGAAAATAAAGCTATCTGGAAATAATTAGAGTAAACTGCATAGCTAGATAGAGACAATTTCAGAAGATAACCTGTTATAAGCTTCAAAACCTGAGACTTGAGCATAGGTTCACATTCCAGTACTATAAAGACCCAGAACTACAACAGAATGGCTTAGATGAAAGCATATCGTTATATTACAATGGCCAAGCAAAATTCAAGCCAAAAACCTATCAATGCAATAAGGTTAGACATTTCTATTCATTATCACTAAGATGAAGCAATGCTGTAAATAAGAGTGAGAAAATTTCCTGCAAACATTTGTTCTCCAAGGCATTAGCAAATGCACAGCACAGGTTTAAGATTATATTAATACAAAAAAGTTTTTTTAATTGTTAATTTACATTGACATTTAATTAACATTTTTTTTATTTAAAAATGTAAATCTCAATCCCTTTCATTCTTAGGATTATGTTCTGCATTGTATTGGTCTTTGACCCCAAATCCCAATAATTCAATAAGGTTTGTGATTTTAATGTGACAAAGGATGATAAAAGTATGTGTGTCAATCTGTTACTGATTCTGCCAGAGCTCAGGACTGGAAGGGATTTGGAAATACAGCCATGTGTCTGACTGAATTTCCAGGGAATACCAACAGCTTTTACAGTTTCATGGAGCTCCTGCCTTTAATAGAAAAATAATGAACTACATGGTGATTTAAGCGGATATATTTTCACGAAGCAAGATGGGGTTTGTGGGAAAGAAGTATGCATGCTAAGCTCAAGCTGGTTAGGGGTACTTTTACTAAAGAGCAGATTTAAGAGGAGAATAAATGTGTGACAGTCAGTGGTAAATATTAGAATGTGCAGCCAGGAGCAGAGTAGGGTTAAAGCCTGGCAGATTAGTCAGAGAGAGCACCAAGGGAGAGCAGGAGTACACATTAGACAGTGAAGCCATGTGTGATGCTCATGTCGGTTTTCAAATGAGCTTTGATTAGTCTGAGACTGATTTCCACAGCTCTCATCACATCAAACCCCCATTCCCTTCCTTTAGGACCTGCTTCCCTTGTTTTCTTTTCCATTTTTCTCCCGCTCCTCTGGTCACACTACAATAGAGACAATGAATCTCTGCCAAACTTTGACTGCCAACATTCTGAGTACCACAACAGTGTGGGTGTGCATGAGCATGTGCCATTATTTATTTTAAAAAATCTTAATTTCATCAAACCAAATGCTGTGCCGGCACTCCTGGGCTATAGAGAGATAATCTTCAATTGATTTATTAATACATTATTAATAGTCCTGAAGAGTCAGGTCATGCAGATATTCCAGGCTTATCTTCACACAAATACTCACAGTAATGCACATAATACCAGAGGAATAATGGAGTGGAGCCGAATGTATGCAAATCCAATTTTCATAAAGCAGCCAAATTAAGATGGAAAGAACAGTACCTACTCAAATTAGAAATGAAGCTTCCAAATCAGAGCGCTCACCAAGAGTATGATGGAGCCAATACTTACACAAGTGGGTATAAACACATTTTAATTTTCCCATCTCTCTCCTGCATATCCTTAAACTCCTCCTTCATTGTCCGTGTGGTGACCCAGTCCTCCTGAAGCCCCTCCTCTTCATCTGAGCTGTCCGTCACCCAGCAGATTGCTGGCATGGAGCTGACTGAGAGCATACAGCAGATGGTGTGCTGCTATCTGTGTGGCGGGCCACAAGCCGGACACTCGGCAGCCCCTCCTCTTCATCCTCCCAGCAATCTCAGCTCCGTCTCTCATCTTCAAACACATATACACATACACCCTCCAGCGTCATTTGAGCCCAGTCAGGTCACCTGCTGCCAAGCTTACAACAGGGCACACACACATAGAAATTGCAATATCTTATGGTACATGGCACATTCAAGGAGGTCACACATATGGCACCATTACATGCACGGATTCCCTCCTATTCTCCTGCCACGCTCCACCTCACACTGAGATGACAAGAAATTTTATTGACACTCTCACATCACTTCCCACCTTGCACACATATCCTCGCTCCATCTCATATGAGACACGTTTACTGAAGTACAGCTTTTCTAGCCCGGTCAGCAAAGCAGTCTGCTTACAACCTTCATCAAACAGCTAATATATAAATATTGCATCCTTATTTATAATAATCCCACCAGAGCTGCAAAAGGAGCATCTTCTAAGCATTATAAGGTAAAAATGAAAAACACAGCTCTCAAAGCAAATAAATACTGATATCCAAATCTATATAGTTTCCTTTTTTAGTAATTTCCCAGGGATTCAGTTTATTATGCAAGCTTTGATAGTAAGCTGAAATACATAAATAGATAAGAGAAGCTATTTTCAAATAATAATTTCATAAATTACCCTATTTGAAAAAATAACCACCCCCATTCATTAATTACTTGTTAATAGCCACATTTTTCTTGGTTAATTTCAATAGCCTTGAATACTGTAAAACCAATTAAATGCATCCTACCCCATAAAGTAGGAAGAAAGATCTAAAATAATACATCACATCTGAATCAAAAGAAATTTAAAAACAAATTAGACGTTTATGATGTCTATCAGTATTAAATGGGTCACAAAGTCATTTAAGGCTTAGAGGTAGAAAACACAAGTGAGAGCCCTTATCATCAAATGGAGAAAACATGTAACAGAGATGAACATACATAGGAAGGGTTTGCTTCCCAAAAAGATGATAAACATTGACGGCCCACCTAAGAGGTCACAAAAAACCTGGAAGCTTTTAAAGCCAGCCAGGATGACTAGGTTTAGTAACTACTAGAAAGAGGCTATGCAAAAATAACATCCATTGGAGAGCTTCAAGGCCCCAAACACCAAAATATCCAAATGCCACTATTTTAAAAATAAAAATAAAAAGTAAGTGTATTTGTTTTCCATATAGTTTATTTTTGTGTGATATTAAACTGATTTTATACATTTAGGAGAAACAAAAATAAATAAATAAACTGAAGAAATATGTAAAGAAACTAACACTTTTTTCACAGCGCTGTGACCATAGCAGAAAAACTATATAATGGAGATAAATCTTACCCTGGGAGGACAGAGCGATGTTGCTAAAAGCCACGGAACAGCTGAAGACGATCCAGATCGCTAGAGCCATGTTTGAAGCTTAGCAGGGAGCGGGGCAAATGGACGCCACTAAAGCGTAAAGGTGGTCAGCAGGCACGGGTGAGTAGGGTGGCACTTTCCTCCGCTCACACCCTCCCTGAGGGTGACCCTGCAGGCAGAAAGGTTTAAAAACAGCGGGTTATAAATCACAAACAATGAAAAGGATTTTAAAACAATAAACAGAAGTCATTCTGCATTTAGTCTGTTTATTCTGCACTATCCCTCTCTATAACATTGTCTTACACTGCTTCTATTGGTGATATGTAAAAACTCAGAACTGAGTGAAGCTAAGAGGTTTAGAAGTGTTATGGTGCAGTTGACATTGTACCGAGAGAGAAGAAAAGAGTTGGCTCATCTAGTGATGGTCAAGTGTCTTGATCAGGTGGCAGAGCTGAAGCCAATTTGAGCAAGAGGTGATGGAAACAGCTGTTGACACCACCGGCTCATCATCCTGAAGTGCTTGGATAGTTTATTAAATCAGACATGCTACATATGTTTCAAGGCCTATTAAGAGTTCTGTATTCAAGCAAAAAAGATGTGTCCTCTGTGTCTGTTTACCGGCATGGACACATACAATTTGAGCTAGTGGAACATAATAACTTAGTCAGCATTGCTTAAGGGTTCACACATCTCATTTGCCTAATGATATAAATCACTTTCTGGAACTTGAGTTCTGATTCTTTGACAGTAGAGCCTGCAGGGGCTGAAAGACAGAAAACCGGAAAGACGGTGTTGTTATAGCTAATACTCCTCCTGCTGAGTTTGCTGATGAAACAGACAGATTGGTCTGGATGCGTGTGTTCGGGGGAGAATTTGAGCATGAAAGTACATTTGCCTCTTTATTTAATTATACAAGGTAATAGGAGTCTTCACACACATTCTCACTAGCTAACTTCAATTCAGCACAATATTACATCGCTTTTTTTTTTTTACACTTTCACTGCATTCATTTACCCCCAAGTGCAACTCTACTAATGAGGCATGTGGTTGTTTCTAAGCGTTGGATCAAATTGACAATTCCAAAGAACCTTTATTAGAAATAATTAAGCATGTAGTTTACAATTGTTCAAATGGGAGCTACACATAAAGTATAACACAATTTTTTCGCTAAATGATGACCTTCCAATTTGAATTTATGGTTATTTTCATGTTGCTCTTTTAAAAAATACATAAAGAGAAGGTTGTGGAAATAGACCTGTTCTCACTGGAAATTAAGTGCAGGATAAAAACTATAGTAATGTTAATAAAATGTAAAAATCATTTTTGGTTTTTCAATCTTTATTAATTTAGTTACTTTTTAACAGTAAAACAGTTATTTAATTAAGAAGTCATATAAATTTATAATTTTTAGGTTAAAAATATGTTTTATGATTTACATTTTATTTCCTATTGGAATTAATTGATTTGGAAATATTTGGAAAAGTTTCATTTCCATGTTTTTTTTTCTCTCCAGGTTATCGTGGTTGCATAAGAACAAAATTATGTAAATTTTGTTCTTAAAATGTTATTAAAATGGATGCATATTTATTATGTATTTTAAGGATACTTTTTCTTTCATAATGGTTAACTATTTTTTTAGAGAAAAAAAATCACTTTAACTGTAGCAATTAGAAACACAATTTAATTCATATTTTAATATATTTCTAAATAGTTTTTTTTTTCTAGGTACAGGGAATTTTTATTAGCACAGCCAATTTTTTTTGGCATGCACACTCTATTTCTACATGCTAAAAAGTACTTGCAGTGTTTAATACGAACTTCCAGAATGGAAAGGAGGGTTATTTAAGCGATTTAGATATAGCAGTGTGTTGGGGCCAAATACTGTTGATCTACCGTAATGATGATGTGCAATCATCTCCCAGTTTAACAGAGATTGCTTTTTTCAAGAAGAGGAAACAAACAGAGATTTACTTCTGTTGATGAAAAATCCCCTGTTGACGTCAGAAATGAGGGTTAATTTCCACCACTTGTAATCAGGGCATTGTTCATTTGTTCACAACAGCAGAGAGTCTGATATGTCGGTAAATCGAACTTCACTTCTTTTACTCAGCTGTTTTTACAACATGACAAGCCAAATAAATGTGTGCATTACACCAGAGTGGATCCGACTCTGTCTATCCATGTACCGCTCTATTCGACCATCACTCATGAACAAGAAACAAGGATGCTTGAACGTCTACACTTAAGGCAGATACTGATTCCAAACCTGGAGCAAGTAGCACACCTTTTTACAGGTTTAGAGTCATTTCATCTAACCTAAAGAAGCTGATTCTCATGGGGATGAAAATGGAAGCTTAAGCAGAAATAAAAGGCATACAATATGCCTTCTTTAAACACATAGCACACATAACCTAAAAACAGATGGGCCAGAGCAGCAGAATACGAGGCCGGTTACCTCTCCTGTTAGCAAAGAAGACGAATCTGAGGCTGCAGTTTGCACAGGCTCACCAAATGTTGGACTAAACAGATTAAAAAATAGTTACCAGGTCCAACAAATCTGAAATAATCCCCTGACGTGACAGAGTTCGGCAAGAACAAAACTACAGAAATGATCCTTTCAACCTTGTGTCAAAGGTTTAGGGTGGGCTGTTATTATGTGGGGCCTATTTTCACAGTTTGGAACCAACTTGTGTACACAGAAACATAACATTAAAAGGTATTAATATAACAATCATTTTATAATAGCCCAGATTTTAAACCATATATAAATGTAACCTGGAAAGCTAGAAGAACCTTATGTGCTGATTGGGGAAGCAATACCTATAACCAGCCAACCACAGTTTAGTTTCAGCAAATCAAGGTAACAAATGAAATCACAGCAGATGCCACGATAAACCACATTGACTTTTAGTTTTATGCTCTTGCTGTTCAAAGATGTGACAGCAGAAGCTCTGAGTATGTCTTATGGCATGTTTATTTTAGTTTGGCTGGAGGCTCACCAGCTCTTTCTTTCATCACAGCTTTATTTGTCCCACCTTGGACGATAATACTCCAATGTGACAGGGCGGCCCTTTTTGGGTCCGACACAACTGATTGAAGCTAGAGCCGTACAAAATGTATTCTAATGTGTTTGTGAATTAACAAATACGGCAAGACTTCAGCTTTCAGGCAGTGTCATAGAAACATATTGCTTGCAGTTACTACAGTTCTTGCAGCTTCCATATATCTATTTGCAGCAATGGCTGAATATCATTACACAGGAAGATGGAAATTCTTGGTTTACTGAATGGCTCTTTCCAACTCTACATCATCATTCCTGAATTGGCTTTCATTTGAACTCTGCAGCCCCTCCTTTTCATGACCTTTTCTGATATTTAACCTCCTCCCTAGTGGCAATGCCAGAACATTCAGCAACCTGCTTGGGTGTTACTGCACGGATTAATATGTTGAACGTTGTAGAGTACAAGCGAGACAGAGGGAGAGAGCTGCAGACACTAAACAGGAGGAGACTGAAAGCAGGCAGAACAAAGCAGACTGCAGCAGCTGTTCTTTACATCAGCATTTATTTCTAGGAAATGTTAAACTCAGACACACGCGCTGCCTCTGCACTAATGAAGATTTTTCCCCAATATGAGTTTATTTGTAAGCATTCCATTTGAATAATAGCAGAAAGACAACACGTTCAATGAGAAAGCAGTGGATACAGATATAAGTGGAGAAGCTTTAAACAAACAGCAATAGATGTGCAATGTAACACTGCAGGGACATCGATTCTCTGTCAGATTTTTACTCTAACTTTACAGCTTCTTTCCATTTGATATCACTTTAATAAGAGTGTTGAGAAGGTTTTCTCTACAACATGCACTCAAAACAAGTAAAATATCCCTTCTCTCATGTGCTTTCATTTCTCCTCAGTATGTCCTCTTTAAATAACAGCTCTCCTGTGGTCTCTGAAGATGAATATGGCCAAGAAAAAAAAAAAAGAGCAGAGAGTGACTGGATGGCTGAGAACGAAGAGAAGGGAACCAGATAGAAATGCACGGTGGAAAAATTGAATGCATTTTGAGATTTGAAAAAACCAAGGTGACACAAACCAATATTCGGATGCACTGAGGTTGAAATAGATCATGATTGAAATAATAATAAAAAAGAATGTACGAATACAGTGGTAAACAAAGAAGCATAGCATGACTAAAAGTCAAGAACAAGGACCTGCACTGAATGGAAGGTATTTGGTGTAAGATCAATAAATGCGAGAAAATGAGAGGAATTTTACAAAACAAAAATGAGAGAAACACACAAGACTAAAAAGGAAAAAAAAAGCAAAGAAGGAAGGATTTACTCTATGTTTTGCTGCGTATGAGTCAGACTGCCTTCGGGTGGCGGAGTGTATTTGGAGGTAAGGAGTCTTTAGGGAGCGTGAGATAGGTGTCTTCACCCTCCCAGCTCTCCCCGCCGGAGGATGTGAGATGCCCAAGGCCACAAGCTGACCTTTTACACTGATCACATCCACTATTATTATCATCAACGTTTCTCTTCTAATGGAGCAGAACGTCATGTCCCTGTGAGACGAGAGTCTGCAAAATGGGAGAATGGAAGAGCAATTTGAAAGCATCGGTGGAAGGGTGAGCAGGCCGAGGTGAAGAGGATCTGGGAGGTAGGCAAATGACAGTCAGCTGTAACAATACAAAGAAAACCTGTGGTTGTCTAAATGGAATGGCGACAGAGTCACACTTGGCCACACCTCTGTGTCATACTGTTTCAGATGCTATGCTTTATTTTGTTAGCCATTAATTTACAGGCTGCCATGATCCAAAGCAAATAACCTCATTATCCTTTTCTATTGGATCATTACGATAATCACTGTGATCATTAGGATCTGTTTGCTTTGGCAGACATGGTCATCAAGAACAGAGTGTCAAAAGCTTTTTTTCAGCCATGGAGGGAGATGAAAAGATTATGCATATGTGTTTTCCTGGGTCCCTGGGCATATTTGATATATTTACTTTTGCATAATTTTAGCTGTGCGCAACCCATTTTCATACGTCTTTCCAGGCTAGATTTTTTTTTTAACCGGAATTAATTATCTTTCTTCAGGTTTTACCTATGTTTTTCAAACAAAGTTGAAAAAGCTGTTCACTCAAATGTTATTCTATTGAATGCCTCAAAAATGCATTTTCCCCCATATACAGGTGGTGGTGAATCTTCATAATGTCCAATGCTATTACAATTTGACAATTTCTTTTTTTTCTATATGTACAAATTGGTGTTATGTACTGGATGATAAGGGCTCAATTATAATTGCATTCTTTCAGAAGACTGGAAAAGTAAATTGTTACAAAATATTTATTGTCTAAAAGTCACTTTTTGTGTTAAAACAATTCTTATACAGTAATTACATAAATACATAAAACGATTAGAGGAAAAAGATCAGAGTCAGAATTTTAGGCAATTTGTGACACTTCTGAACTCAGTTAATACTTGCTACCAAAAATGCTTTACTTTTACTTCTGCTGTGTTTCTTGTGTCTTTTTTAAAATACCGTAATGATAGGATTGAAATATGTACGATGTATTAGGGGCCCTGAACTTAACAGCACATTAAACAAGATATATATGTGGATGCATAAACTCTCTGCAAATTTCAACATTTTTAATTTCTAAAAGTAACAGACAAAGCACAAAATGAATGGAACATTAAATCCAGTGTATGCATTTTTCATATATATATATTAGCCACAAAAAATCACAGGGAGAGCAAAGGTTTACTCAAACTGTTTTGAAGCATAATTGGAGAAGTGCTTCAACCCTCTAAGCTGCTGGATTTTGCTCTTTTCTCCATTTCCCCCTCCCTGGAAAACTGAGATCATATTTTGATAACTGAATCGACTCTGCATGGTTGTGTGGCTCAATGCGCTAACACTGCTGTTTTAAAAGTAAAATCTCTTCAGAGAACTTCTCCAAAATATTCATGAATTATTTTGAAAATGCTAACAAGCTAAAAGGCATTGCAGTATATTTGAAAAACAGATACGTTGTTAGACTGCTGAAATCATTCAGGGCAATGGGAGGCAAAGCTTAAATTAGGAAAACAAAAGCACAAATATATTCCATTGGGAAAACAGTTGATTGATTTAAAGACTTGACAGTAATAGATTGTGACGGTCAGTTTTATTTATTTTTTCATGCAGAAAGGAAGTCGTTAAATCAGACGATGAAGCAACAGCATTTGCCACACTATTAGGATTGATGTTTATGCCTCAGATGCTTCAACAACAAATAGTTGGTTCAGTAGCAAAGCTCCCGCTAAGAAGGAAATGACTGCCTCCTAGCAACCGACACGGTGAGGCACGCAAAACTGAATGGCAATCATTCACTTACAAATCAGAAAGTGAGCCAAACTGCTGCTTTAAATATTTGTAATCAAGTAAAAACCATCACTTCAAACAGCCTCGTTGTAAAATTGGAGTAAACAGAAAACAGTAAGCTTCTTCTTTAACTCAGCACTGTTGAAAATTTCTATCACTCATACCTGACAGAATGATCATCTCTATAGAAAACTATCTATAGTGACGGATGGTAGAGTAAGATGAAACTGCAAGGAATGGCAAAATCCTTTGCTGTGCCTGGCGGCGTCCAAGTAATTCTCCCTCTGAGTCATCGGTGCCAAAGCTTTGTTACACCTGATACTCTTTTGGACTCTCTAGAGTTAGGCAAGAGGGAGCAATACAAGAAAGTGCAACATAAAAAAAAAATAATAAGAATGAATGAATTAATTACTTCTTCACCTCTATAAGATTAATCACTCACAAAGTGATTGCAATTATCCTACTTCTCAGTTACAAATACAGCAGGTATACCTGGAAATATCATTGCCTTCCTGGCTTAGATTTTGTCAGTGCAAAGATGTGATTTCACTGTCAAACCTCCCAGACAGGATGCTAATATGGTTCAAGATTTTATTATTATATTAAATGTAACATTGCTCTTGAAAGTGTACACACCCCTGTTCAATTTTAGGCTATGTTAATGTGAAAAACCAACTACATTAAATGATTTAAAACTTACTTTTTGACACCTTTAATATGAAATTATCCTTCAAAATAAAAAACAGTTGTTCAAGTATACGCATTAATAATCTGATATATTTTGCCTCAACTGCTTTTGATTCAACTATAGTATACACATGCTAATTATAGCAGCTAGATACAATACTCCTCATAACACATTTATACACAAATTTTAGGGGGCTACTTCTTGGCCAGAAAAAAGACAAACTGTTGTCAATATTTTGAGACATTCATTACAGGAGATTACTTTCATATGCAGAACATAACCACACCTAATTGAAAAAAAAAACAACTACTGCTGCTCCTTCACTGTTGCTGTCAGCTTTTTAGCAGCATGTATGTAATGTAGGATTACAGTAGCAAAGTTCACAGGTATCTCTGTACACTGAGATCCCTCCGATCTCTGTCACGTCAGTAGGAATATTGCAGTTTTGTTGGACCTGGTAACCATTTTTCAATCTGTTTTGTCCAACATTTGGTGAGCCTGTGCAGACCTCAGCCTCTGATTCCTCTTCTTTGCTAACAGGAGAGTTACCCGGCCTTATATTCTGCTGCAGCTCTGGTCCATCTGTTTTTAGGTTATATGTGCTATGTGTTTAAAGAAGGCATATTGTATGCCTGTTATTTCTGCTTAAGCTTCTGTTTTCTTCCCCATGAGAGTCAGCTTCTTTGAGAATAAATGCATTTTACATGTGTAAAAAAACGGAGACACAATCTATTAAAATACAATTTTTCGTTTGACAAAAAACTATTTTTGTAAGGACACGAGAGATCTCTTTTTTTAATAAATCAAACATATTATTCATTATTATTTGATAATGAATGAAAACTATTTGAGTCCTAAGTGAGTCAGAAAAGGAATAAACTATTTACTTATATATGTTACTTTTTTTGTTTGTTTTTTTTTTTCATTATCTTATCTTATTATATAGTGCACAATACACAAACCTCTCAGAATAACCCAAACAGCAGAAAAATATTATATGATTTGGGTAAAGTTCTGCTCTCCCAACCGATTCACTGTTATCCAC
Organism: Cyprinodon variegatus; assembly: GCF_000732505.1. Classification (NCBI taxonomy): domain Eukaryota; kingdom Metazoa; phylum Chordata; class Actinopteri; order Cyprinodontiformes; family Cyprinodontidae; genus Cyprinodon; species Cyprinodon variegatus. The sequence continues at coordinate 397,171 of NW_015150876.1, read as the reverse complement.
CAGTTAGGCTGCATATCGCTAATCTCCATAATCCTTTCTTGTATGGCTATTCCTACCAAATGCAGCATAATAGCATTAGTTATTATTCCATCACAACAACCTGATTCTACTCCATTTGCTTTGATGCTCAGCAGCCCACAGGGTCCCAGCCCCAGTGGGAAGAGAGAGCCTACTAATGCTAACACAGAAGCCGTCACTCAGAATGGATAATAATGTTAAGCTTGCAACAACTACAGCAGCACAGTGGGGTCAGATCATCCCAACATTTCTCCATTTACTGGGGTGGGTCAGTTAAGGCCGGGGCTCCGGTGTGGTAGTATCTTGCCTGCTGCAGCAGCCGAGCTGTTTAAATAATGACACCATTGTGCCGTCTCAGTGCAGATGGAACATCAGAGCTCATGTAATGGCCTGTGTATTAGAGCCAATGTGTTTGATTACTGACTCAGGGAGAGCAGGGATAGGCTGTGTAGTCAGTAGGGAATAAAGCTCCCTCTGAAAGACCAACCAAGAGAAAAAGACCTATTTGAAGAAACAGAAGGAAAGAGGGGGGGAGGAAAAAAAAGAGTGATTTTAATGGAAGTGTGCTTTGAGGGAATGCAAATGAAAAGAGGGAATCTGCCGAGCTGCAGAATACAGTGGAAAGATATCAAACATGGACAGCGTGGCGACTGAAGAGGTAAAGGCAGAGGAAATGGGGCAGAAGTATTGAAAGAGTCACGCTCATTATTTTATTCAATACACTCTCTTATGCATTTTTTTTTTCCGTTTCAGTATCACTAAAGCTCCTGATGCATTTCCCCATGAGTCTAAACCCACACACCTCCTTGTTTCCATAGAGTCTACGCTTTGAGTGCCATTATTCCTAAAACTGCTGTAGCTCCTAAAAAGGACGATGTTCATAAAGCAAAAAATCAAGAATTTGAAATTTCCAGAGTGATAGTTACACATAATAAGAGTAATAGGAGTATATGGTATAAGGTGACATTTAAAAATGACTTTGCAAAAAGATGTTTGCACTTTTTCTATTTCTCTCTCTCTTATAAGGCTAGTTGTAGATAGCTTGTTATGACATCTTCCTTTTCTGTTATGAGTTTAGATGAAAAGTTTATCTCACTTTTTATCCCATATACTGATTTTCTTTTCCCACAAAACAATGCATTAAAACATTAACAAAGTATGAACTATTTATTTTTTCTTAAGCTGGACATAAAAACCATGTATGTATTATGTAGCTGTACATAATTTGCCAAATGTTTAGACAATGATACTTGTTTAAGGATGTTGTTTGTGAGCTTCAGTTCCACCTCCAACACCTTCCTGCTGGACATTATGAAGGTTCACCACCACCTGGTTTTGTCTGCACCACTTTGCTCCTGGATCTGTGTCTTTATGGGGCGGCTTACATCTGTCTCCATGATTCTCAACAATAGCACGCCCCAGGGTTGTGTTCTCAGCCTGGCTGTCTTCACCCTCTTTACAAACATCAGCCACACAATAAACGATGTTTGGAAATTTGCACATGACATCACGATGGTAGGTCCCATATATGACAATGTTCTTCACAGCAGAGCTCCATCATCTGACACAAAGGTGTTTAAAGAATAGCTGTATGCCGAACACGGCACTTTCCTCAGGGAGAATGTGAACATCATTAAGTTCCAAAGCATTCACAATTCTTATTAATCTCTACTCGAATAAGATCACCTCCCACCTGTTGAAGAAGACCCAACAACAGTTTTCTTCCTAAGAAAGTTAAAAGGAGCTGGCATCTCTTTCCCAGATACTTGCAAACTTCTAGATGGCCTCGACTGGAAACAAGCTGCGTCTCAACTCAGCAATGCGTTGAAGCTGCATGTCACAGGATATGGAGGACTTAGTTGCCAGACACATTGCCAAGGATTTCACCAACCCATGAACTGTTTGTACCGATTTCATCAGGAGAACAGAGCAGGAACATTTAATAAAATAGAGCATACAGTATTTAAAACAGCTTCCTCCCCACAGCTACGAAAGCAATCACCCCCCTGTTGTCAAACACTCATCCCATCCCATGAGGAGAACTCTTACACATGCACACAACAATGCCATCCTCACACGCACGTAAACACACGCCACACAAAAACACCCTGGCTGACAATCAGACAGACAAACAATCAATCAGAACGTCTTATCAGCTGGACTGGCACTAGCTGCACTTTATGTACACAGTGCATGCTACATGTCCAACCCGAATACTATATATCTATATGCATATTTTTTTACTTAAAGTTTGAATTATTTTGGGGTATTTTTTGTTTTTGCTATATCAATTTCTTAAATATTTCCTCTAAGTATATATATATTTTATATGCCTTCTAAGTCTGGATTAACAGACTCTAAGAAACTTAGTGAATTAACATTATGGTCTCAAAATGGGGGAAAAAAGACACAAATTGATAACGGTGTCTTGTTGAACACTATTTTTTTTTAGCTTTTTATTTAGAATTATATCATCATCTGGGTAGACATTTTTTATAGGAATTTTATCTCTTACATATGTTTCTGTTAGTTTTAAAAAAGTATCATAAAAGTACTGAATCAGATTTTTTATGTGATCCCTCTATTTCACCGAACTGAGCTTGTTTATGAATTTGCTGTGCTCCTGCTGCTGCAGCGCCTGAAGCCAACTTCTTTCTGACCAAATCCTGAATTACTTTATTTCATCTTTTCAGAAAACCATTCAAAATTTAAAGCAAGCTGCCACACCATCAGAACAATTAATGCCCCATTCCCCACGCTCTGTCTCTGTCCTGGTTTTTGTGATAATAACAGGCGTCAGCTCTGCATACAGAGGAATCTTAAAACAGCCCACTTGTGCTCTGAAACTTTCTTGTGTTGCTTTTTTATATTATTAAAAATGAAATGGCTAATAATGGTGAAAATCTTGAAAAATAAGTACACTTTTATTAAGATAAAATAATTATTTAATTATTTTATCTTTTATGGATCTCACTAAATGAGATGGTTATCAAAATAAGAGTACTTAAATCTAAAAGAAACAAAAAATCTCATGTATTGTATGTAACGTATTCATTACAAACAGGATGATATAAATTAACCATATAAACTAAATGTCTCTTAGAACGTGTTATTTTTACAAAAGGCCAATAAAAAAAGATTTCTGTCATGAATAAATACCGGCCTACTTAAAAGTCTGTCTAGTGTATATGCACTCAATGCATGGAGGTCTTTGGCAAGGAGACAAGCAACCTGTGCTGTTAGGGATGTGGTCAGCCTGGCGCTGTTGAGGTGTTATGAAAACTGAAGTTGCTTTAATAGTTCTGGAAGTAAGACGGCTGACTTTAGACTTGGAAAAACTCGGTGGACCAACCCAAGCAGATGACAGACTACTCAACCCATCATCATAAATCTTCACCTCTCCTCTCACAAAACTGGCCTAAATCGGAGCCAAACTGACTTTTTGCTCAATTTCTTTCAAAACGTTTCAACACTTCCAGGAGCCTGTCAATGTTGGCAGCTAGCACAAGAGCAACCTGTAGGGTGTCAAAACACTTTCAAAAAACCTGAGCAAAAGCCTGCTTGACCTCATGACCCGGACGACTGAGAATTTGAACAGGCTACCTTTCCACTTTTTCTCCATTCTCTGAGAAATTATTTCCTTACGAAATGTAACTTAATCAATTTAATAAATGTAATCTAAAAAGCCGACTTTTCTTTCCTTTTTTTTCATTTGCAAAGTTGCAGCCCATTTCCTGAATACTGTACATCTGTGTGTGGTCGCTATTGGAGCGAGGAGTCAAGCCAAAGTTTGTGCTTTGAGAATCTTCTTCATGCTGTTAAATGTGCTTTGCTACAAAATCCCCTCAAACCCTTTTCTACTACACTTCTATTCATTTTTATTTTCAATTATTGTGCTTGCATACCACTGTGAAAAGCAAGCTTTTTGTAATGACCTTTTCAAGCTTATCCTACTTATGGAGGATGCCTAGAACTGTCTGCTGGACAACAGTTAAGTCAGCAGTCTTCCTTTCATTGTGTATGCCATGGCATAAAATTTCATGCTAAAAAGCTGTTTAGGCATCCCTTTAACAGTAGCACAGACCATTACTTTCTTGCTACAGATTAATAAAGATGTTTAAGTTTATTTAAAAGGGAATAATGAAATGTAACATCTCTGAACAGGAATTATATTATATATATGGTCTGACGTTTCCAAAAATAGCTAGATAGACATTTGGTCCACTTATGGATAAACAGAAACAGAACAATGGATGACTATGAGTAATTAATTGTTTTTTTTATCATGTAACCTCCAAGCTGCAAACCTGATAACTGAAATGTTTATTTTACCTTGAAGTTGTTCAAAATATAGACAATTAAGTGTTGTCTGAATGCACTATAAAGCACCTGTTAGGAAAAGCCCACTCTACAGACCTTGGATATTTATGCCTTGTCCAGGATATCTGAGACATGTCTATGCAACTCTGCCTTTTAGCTGCACATAAATGGCACTATACTTCCATTAAAATGACTGATCCTAAAAACTCTGGCCAAAGTGGAGATTTATAAATGCTGTGGTTTTCAACCTGTAAGTACACGAAAAGACGAATGTTATTATCAGGCACATCACAGACTGCAACGGATGTTCCTTTGCTGCGTCACGTGTGCAACGTTTGTACACATGGCCGAATTTCACATTCAGTCAGTTTTCGATTGTATTGTATGATCCATTTTCCATGGATGTGATGATGCATTCCTAAAAAAAGGTTGTAGCTGATTTGAAGGAATCTGATTGCTAACTTTAACAGTACAATTCCCCCTATGCATTATATTTAATTAATTACATTTATTTGTATTGCTTATTGGAGTATTTCTTTTAATTAGTGTGGGTGAAAGTTTTTTTTTTTAAAACTGTGAGTATATTACTATTTTTAAAAAATGTAGGGGAGACATTTGTTTTTTTTAAAAACCCTGCTAGTTGAGGAATAGGACTTACAGTCAGGTTGACGTCGTCCCAGCTAATTAAGTAGCCAAGAGATAATGCTTCTGAAAAAAACCAACATGAAGAAATGCTTTAGACTGTCTTTATTTTGCCATCATCCCTACAGCTAAATGGGAAAAGTTGATGCTCCAAAGCTTTAGTGGTGATTACGAGTCTTTTCTATTCAGTTTTAGTGCCACCTTTTAATGTTGCATGCCTGTATCAGTTATTATCTAAAAACCTCTATTAATTTGGTATAGGTAGCGCCAAACTGAAAGGCCTGTAAAGAACATTTTCAAAACCGAACATTGCAGACCCAGGACCCTCTTGCTGCATATCAGCAATACTTACATACAGTATGTGCCACCATACAGCCAGCTGTGGTCTATAGTGACTGTAATTCATTTGTTAAATGACAACATTAACTATATGAACCTGTCTGCAATACATAAATACAATCCAAAAGTTCCACTTTTGGATGAAACTACTGAACAACATAAACTTTGTCTAATTCACTGAGATGCACCTTGCAGGAGAGACATCCATGAATTATAGACCGTGGCAATAGCTGGAATGCCAGTGGGTCCTGCAGAGATATCAAGCTCCCCGTCCTGGTCTACAGGATCTCCTGTGTGGTCTGTGATTTATTGTGGTTGTGCAGAGCTTGTCACTGTTCATTATTACTGATTCAACAGGAGGCAATGCCACCACCCATCAATGCTTACCCTGTGATGCCTGCCACAGCTGCCAGAGGAAGTGACCTTAGCACCCACCTGTCTTCTCACACAAATGCTGGTCGCTGTCTTACTCTAATGAGCTCTAATGCCTTACAGGGATGAAGCCTCAGCGATCTCTTAACCAATTTCTAAAAAGCAGATATTTCATAAAATATGTTTTTTTACTTCATTCGAACAGTGAGTGACAATATTTTCTGTGCAACAACTTTTTGGTGTGTCTCATATTTATTTGTTTGCTTGCCCTCTTCACTTTGCTATCTCTTCCCCATTGCTCCTCAAACTCAGTCGAAGCAGATGCGCTTCGTATCAGTCAACCTGTGCTGTCAACTCTGTCAGCTAGAGTCACATCACAAATCAATGAAATGAAATGAATAATTCACAGTAACCATTAAGTCTAAACAACTAGAGTGATAACTACCTGCCCTGACATTAATCTTATGAGCCACCAACAATGGATTATGATATAACATGATAATGATATGAGAGTTTGCTCTCCGGTGAAGTCCCCCCCATCCTTTGCACTGCTCCATCCCCAGATGTCACTTGGCTGTGACTGGCAGGCTGCCACCCCGTGCACCGCCAAGCCCAGCTAGATCCATCTTCATTAAGGACAGACGCACTGTGAGTTGTGTATGTTATTATCAGTGTCTATTAATCTGAAAGCTCCAGCAGGGCAACCCCTGTCTCACTGTTGCTCTACAGCAACAAAGCAAAGCCTGTTTCCAAACACTCTCTCTTCAAAGTTTCATTTTCTAATAAGTATGGAAATGTTCATACATAATATGGCATTAATGCATTTACTCTACTAACTGTTTATTGCAAATATGTTATGATTATTTGGTAATAAAAAACAACTATTATCTTTCTAACCTTTGAATTCACAACAGGCAAACTGTGAGCCACACCTTCTTTGTTGTTGGTGTATATAACACTAAGATGCACATTATCATGCCTTCCAGTCTTCGCATGAATGCTAACACACATGCACCCGCTTACACATATGAACACACTCTGAGAAGCCCACCAGGGCACCACATGTGATGTTGACCCAGTTTAGATCTGTGGCACAAAGTGGAGCAGGGATTCAGAACAAAAAGAGACACTGACATTTAAAAATAGGTTGACATTCTTTTCATCCCATTGCTAAGACCCGCAGAATAGGGGTATCCTTTTCTGTGTCAAAGCCAATGTCAACTAATTATTCAATCTCAACTTTGAAGACTCATGATGCTAACATAGACACTATCTGGTTTCAGTCAATGTGACTTGGTTATCAGAAAGAAAATTAAGAAAGAGGGGGTTGTCTCATTTAAAGTTTAGGCAGGTGGGTTTTAATGAGCATCTTGATTTCCATTATGACCTGCTTTTCAATTAGTAGAAGGTTTCATAATTACGATTACTTTTATTGTATTAAATTCTTCCTCCTGTTGCAGCCAAAGCCTTTTAAAGGCTTACATTTCTAACATGAGTGCTATTTAGTGGCAGCATTAATATCAAGGCTTCACAGTTAGAAAGTGGCCAGAAAATTATCCATGCATTTAAAAAGCATACTTCATATTACGTCATGATGCTTCTGCTGTGACCTTTTATTCAAGAGGATATTAATTAAGCCTGTTGTGACTCTATTAGAACAGTAAAGATAGGCATTGTTAAGTGAGTGAGGACTGTGAATATATTGTTTTTGTTTTTATCAGTTGCTTTCCTGAAGTTTGGAAGATTCTGATGATAATGTAAATGGTCCTTTTTTTTTAAGCCAGTGTAAGCACATCTACATGTAAAAAGTATATAAATAAACTGATGTCTGACTATTTTATGTTGAGAAAGTGGGCACGTTTGTGTGTGAGTGATGGATCTAATTTGATAGTTTGGCCCCGATCTGCCTGCCAAGGTTATCTAGTTTTCAGATATGAGGAGTGGGCAACAGGAGATTCTGACACAGCAAGCCCAGCTGACATGACCCTGTTTTCACAACACAACTGTCAGACTTTTTTTCTTTCAGTTTCTATCTTGGTCATACATATATGTGTCATACAAACACACAAAAATAAAGAGATATACAGAGTCAGAGAAACAGCTGGGCATTACAGTAACTAATAAAAAGAACATGATAAACAACAATTTTTTTAAATCAAATTATGTATTTAAATTTTTAACTAATATTAATAAATCATGATAATGTAGATATTTACAATCAATGAATAAAAAACATCTGAATATTTTTCTTATATATCAAACTTGATGTTTTTCCAACTATAAGCTCATAGTGTAGACAGAGAGGATGGTGCAGCAAAGGTGAGCAGAAGACAGGACCAACACTTCAAATGCAATCACTTCTAACTTTTCTGTTTTAAGCTAGTATAATATAATAATATTTGTCTCTAATTTATGTGAGTGATCAGGTGAAGTCCTGAAGAGAACACATTTTTTTTCATAATGATCAAAGCTTTGATATAGAGTTTGATTTCCAACAGTTAAAAAACAAATGACTGTAATAAATATGGCTAAGGATCAGTATTTGCATGGGTGTTGTGATACGATACATGTCACGATACCTTGGTCACAACATGATATTATCACAATATTGCAATATCACTACATATAAGAGCTGAAAGAATTAATTTGATTAATTGTGATGAATCGATTAGTGAAATAATTTTCAACTAATTTAGTAATTGATTAATCATTAACTAGAGTGCAGAGACTTTAAACATGGCTTAAGATGACAGAGCGACCCACCTTGAGCAGCAATTATACCAAAATTGTAAAAAAAAAAACAAAAAAAAACTTTTTTGTCTGTCAATATGCTCTATCCATAACTCCTCAATTGGAAAAGTTATAGTTTCACCTGGTTTGTTTTACAAAACATCGTCTTTAAAGAACCTTTTGCTGCCTGATTATGAATTGAT